>NW_023652966.1:0-30761 GCF_015228065.2 Penaeus monodon
CGAGCATGAAATGGCGTCCTTCTGGATCGTTCTTCCAGTATGGTTAAAGACATAAAAATTCCACAATCATTCTTGAGGGAAAAAATACAAACCCCCTTTCTTATTGCCAAATGAGTCTAATCACCCTCCAAGAGGTTGCGCACTCATGGCAGGTCTTTCCATCACCTAGCCTTCAGCCAAAATGTTCATGCGTAAGTTCGCATCCCCCTCGCCTACAGCCAGATTTCCCATGGCGGATGTACATGTCACCCGCCCCTCAAGCCAAATTTTTCCCCATGATGGTCATGTCATCTGGATCATAGGAATTAAGAATATAAAATAGAGAACCCTACATGGGATAATGGGTACTCTTATGTGCTGCCTCTTTCAGGTCCATGTAAGAAAGAATAACAGAATTTCCAGTATAGGTTTTATATAGAAAAGGAGACCCTTATTTTCTGTTTTTTAGCATGAGAAAGATTTGGCTAATATTTGGGTAAATGAGAACCTTAGGGGTAAGTTGTACGCTGGTAATGAAATCCAGTCTGTAAAAGGGAAAAAAACTGGCAACTGGCTTAAATTTTTGGGGGTGTCCTGATTCACCATTCTAATCAGCTGATAGTTATTACTCATGTTTAGTTTGGTAATTTAGAAACTTGTATATAGTATTTTTGATTATTCTGTGCCACTCTTTTATTTCTGAAAAGTGACTCGGGGAATCACACCCCAGAGTTGGGTTAACGTATGCAATTTTCTTCCCTGAAATTGGTTGGAGCTCCATAGTAAAACTAAGATTCAATAAGTTATTGTCAAAATTTGACAAATTGGGTGTCAAGGAGAGCTAATAATTTCACAAATGATTTCTGATTGATGTTTTTTTGATTAAGCATCAATTCTAATGTTGGTATAACATTTTCATTACATCTATATTTATGAAAGTACTAGCTATGGAGGAACTTTTAACCATAGCCCAGGAGTGTTGGAAAGTATTGGGGAGGGGGGGTTAGGAAGTATATGGAGGCATGGGTAAAAGTTTCCCAGTGTTGACTCTGGTAAGGGGTTGTTGGCTTCCCTTTTGCCATTTGTTTGTGATGCCTAGTTGGGCTCTTATTCTTTTAAAAAAAAAAACTTTTTTCCCATGGGGAAAAATTTACTTTATTTTTTTTAAAATTTTTCAGGGCCCCCTGCTCCCCCCCAAAAGGAAAAAGTAAACTAATTATTTTTTTAAATTTTCCCCCGGACTTTTTTTTTTAAATTTTTTTTTTCAACAAGTTCACCCCAAAAAATTTTAAACCAAAATATTACAAAAGTTAATTAGGGGGCCTTTTTATTAATTTTGGGCTAGTTCAAGGGCCCCTTCTCCGGGGGGGTTAAAATCGTCATAGATGCGAAACCTCGCAAATACCAATCCCGCCTTTTTTTCGTAAAACTACAAGTTTTTGATTTTCGCACTTTTTTAAAAGCTCCTTGTCTACTTCCTATAAATCGGACAAAGGGTTTTTTGTTGTTATATAACCCCATACTTGATCATTTCATCTTATCTGAAAAAATAAGCATGTGCGCTCATGGGTTGAAAACGTGGTTTGGTTTTTTTTTTTTTTTTTTTTTTTTTTTTTTCTCATGAAAAAATAAGTTTAAAAACGACTAATCCACTTTCAGTGGCGAACAATAATATTTTGCCGTGTTTTAAAAAAAAACAACTCGGGGGCATGACACAACCCCCGGGCAGATAGTCCCGCCATGCCTGGCATGTGCATACATGCCCCCCGCAGAAAGGGTTAAGAAAATGAGAATATGCCATTAAAGGGGTCGGCCCCAATTTTTGACAAACCTTTCTTAAATGTTTTGCCAGTGTGGCCCAATTTCCAGTATTAGGCTTCTTGAGGGGCCACTCTCAAGGGCACAAAACTCATGTTTGCATTGTCAAACCTTTGCCTCCCCTTTCAATCTTGTAATTCCTTCTACCGAGTCTTCTCCCCTCCTCCATTTTTTCCCGTGCCCCACTTTTGCTTTTTTATATGCTGTTCCAGATGGTAATAGATTTTTCCTTGCCGACTTCAAAGCATCTCTCTGGGTGGTGACAACTCATTGAAAAATAATTTTTTTTTTCCCCACACTATTTTTCCCAAATAGAAGTAATGAAAGACCCCTTTTTTTAACCCACGAGTTTAATCCCCTTTCCCAAAAGATTTTTGGGAAATTGTAGTGGTCTTCTATCCCCCTGATCCACACCCAAATTTTTTTTCATAAAGGCATGTTTCAGACAGGGTCAGTTTAAAACCCATCCTGTAACTTGATACATTAACCCCAATATTGTATGTAGTAATGGTCACTGATTAAGTTTTTGGTCTAGGATTTTTAAAAAGTTTTTTTGTTTGAAAGCCCTCGAAGTAATTTCCTCTTTTTCTACCCCGGGAGCGCTTATGGCCGCAAACCCGGTGTGGGCTTTGGGCTATGTCCGTCATGCCCCAGACTATCAAAAATGCTCATCCCAGTTGTCTGGCTGGTATCATTGCTATTTATGGGCTTGTGGGGCGTGCTCTTGCTGGAAAGCTTTTTGCTGCCAGCAAAGGCTACACCTTGTACCCTAATGTGTTTTTGCAAGATAGTCAGTCTATAAAACCTTGGAGTGAGGTTACCCATCTCAATGTCAAAAATTAATTCGTGTGGCCTCTTTTCCTTTCTACCCTTATTGATTTTTTCATTTATGGATCATTGCTTTTTCAATTTAATTTCACTTGATGCCAAGGTATTAACAGTTCAAAATGCGTGATGTCAAAATTTGGATGTTCCATAGAAATTCTTTGAAGTGTATTTAAATCCCTAATGGGAGTTGCCTTACAGAGGTTTGTCCACCTTGGAGTGATTGAGTTGGCCTTCTGGGCTGGGTGCAGGATTTGCCATTTGGGATTGTCGGGGATGCAGGGTGAGGGGGAATGCAAACACCAGACTGTTTTTTAGGCATGATCCTCTCCTTTTTTCCCCTAGGTAAATTTAGAAGGAAAAGTAAAGGGGGGGTGGGTTTTAAATATAAGATTTTGGAATGAATTTTAAAAAATTTAAAAGAGAGAAACGGGTGAAAAATTTATAATACAAGCGGTGGCAAGATTTTTTTATGTCCCAAACCTTTCTTTTAATAAATGTGGAAAAATGATTTTAAGAAGCAAAAAACTTGTTTTTTGTTTTTTTTCTCTCTCCTCTCTCCTAATTGGGAACAAAAACTTTGAAAATAATTTATTCGCATCCCCCCCCCCCACACACACCCACCCAAAAAAATCATGAAACCTTTAGTCATTAGACAACTCTAATCATTGATAATCATAATTTCTTAAATTATTTTAGCCCAAAAAATCCTTTTGATATTGTTTATATAATTGCCTCAGAGAGAAAAGCGGCAGAAAAACTAACTTAATTTATTTTGGATGACAGAATTTTTTTTTCTTTATAGGGTGTTTACTAAGGCATAGCTAAAGAAATCTTTTAGCCCCCCGTGAAAATTTTTAATTTGGTTTTGCTGTATGGACCTACATAAGCACCCCTTTTTTTTTTTTTTTTTTTTTTTTTTATTAAAAAAAAAAAAAAAAAAAAAAAAAAAAGTCCCCAACTATGGCATAATTGGGGAAAAACAATTTTCTTGTAAATTTGTTTTATTCTTTAAATTTTCCCAAAAATTTTATTAATATTTTTCCCTAGTAAACAATAATACCCCCTCTCCCCCTTTTATAAAAATACATTAAAAATTTCCCCTTTTCCCTTTCCAGGTACTGGGTCTGTACGGTCTTTTTGTGGCTATCTACCTGTACACCAAGACTCTCGTCTTAACGCAAGGATATTTTAAAAAGGCAGTGTCATACTCCGGCATGCCCACCTACCAACCCCCGGGAATGGGAATACCAAGATTGTTTTAAAAAAGAAAACTTTCGTACTTTTGTGGGGGGTTTTGTGTTCGGGTGCTAGCTGATCATTTGGCATAATCTTTGTTTTATAAAGGGGGGGAAGGGGGAAACCATTGCTGGAATATCTTACCTGAAAAAATTACTGTTCATTTTCTAAATACTGCAGAGAAAAGGGAAAAGTTTTGTAATGGGGTAAAAAATTTTTAAATTTTCATCCAGTAGTCTTATACGGTTTTTTTGCTAGCACCATGTAACTTGCTGGCAAACACGTGTAAGGAAATGTTTAGGGCAAGAACTCATTGGTTGGGGTGAAGTGTTGATCGCAAACATAGATTAGTATTAGATATTTATTTTTTTCCTTCCTTAATGAATCATTGTTTATAAAAAAAGCGAAATTCTAAAACTTGGGTAAAAAAAAACCTTTAAATTAAATTAAAATGAGAATTCCAAAATTGCCAAGCAGACAGAACCACACAAAAAGAGGGGCCCTTGTGCAAAACCCTTTGGTTTGACTAATCAGTGTATAAACCCCAAATGTTAAAGAGTGTGCATTTGGGTGTCCGTCTTTGGGTGGGGAAGCATAAAGGGCGGGAATTTTTACAAGTTTAGGAAATTTTTTCATGCCCATTTTGCCTTGAATAAAGACAAGATTATGTAAGGAACCTATTGGATTTTTTAAAAAAAGGGGTTTTGTGACAGAGAAGCCCCCCCCAACCTTTTATTTAGGATAATAAAGCTTGATGTTTTTTAAAAAACACCATAGTGCATTCTAGAAAAACATCTAGCAGAAAAAAATTTGGTTTGGACCCAAATTTGTTAATATAGTAATGCTTCAGTATTTCTGCGTGCTCTGTAGGGTTATCCAATTTGGAATGTTTTTTAGTTGAAAATTGTTTTTCGAGGTTTTTAAATATGAAAATATTTATCTTCGATATATTTAAAAGTCTTTTTAGATATTCGATTATTTATTTTAGGGGAAGTAAAATGCTGATATTCAAAAAAAAAGAGAGGTCATAGTTTTTTATTTCGTTATTTTTGGCCACCATGTACAATAAAGGGTAAAGAAATTTTTGGTACAAAAAAGGGGGTTTTTTATATTCACATATCATGGCTTAAAAAGTCTGCATTAAATCTTGCCGGGTTTAAATCTTAAGAAAAAAGAAATACGCATGTGGTTGTAGAAAAACCAAAGTTTGGGGAACTATTTATAAACACATTAAGCATTTAGGATATTTATTGATGCTGTGGGTTTTTTGAACCCTGGTCTTCAAATTGAACATTCCGCCCTTTGCCAAGTATTAAAACCTATTGTTTTTTTTGAGTATTTTAGGTTCCACTTCCCTTAAAGATGAAAATGTATGTTAAATTGTGAGGTTTTTATGTCATTAAAGTTTCTCTCGACCCTATATATAAAATCAAAGACAAATCAGTACTAAAAAATTTAAGTGGCTTAATTTCACGCACATTTTTTGGTTAGTAAACGAAGGGCACCATTTTAGGTTCTTTCTTCTTTTCCCCTTTTTACCCCCCCCCTAATGGATGTTTGTATTTCCCTGTAGCCAAAACTCAATTTAGTGTCTGAACGTTTAAAAAAACATTTTTTTTTTGAGAGAGGTATCAGTCGGGGGTTGTCCTTCCCAATTCCAATTTTTTTCAATGTAAATGTTTTAATCAGTGCATAAGTCAATATTAAGAGGGGTGTATGTATGTCAGTATATTGGTCTGATTGGGGTAAAAGTTGTTCCCGTAAATTTCATGCAAAAACTTTTTATTTCACCCTTCATTGATCAAAAATTTTTCAACAAAAATTAATATTCCTTCTTTTAAAGATGGTATGTAATTTTGGAACGGGCCAAAGAGATTTTTTAAAAGGGGGATTTTCATCTTAAATTTTTTATTTCTGTGCACTAATTGTCAATGCACAAATAGAAAAAGTTTTATTTAAAGTGAAAGTTTTGTAGGGGAAAAAATCAATTTAAAAAATGAAACAGTTGTTGTCTTGAGTACATTTTAGTATTAAATTTCATCTATCCTTTTAGTTGAAATTAAAACTTAAAATCCATGACATGAAACTGTCGTTTTTTTCTACTTTTTGTGAATTTTTTTTGAAAACAAAAGGCTCATAAGTTCTCACCCCAAAGGTTTAGATAGTAGTTAAAGTAAACCCTTAACTGATTTCCCAATTCCTTTGGGTTTTCAGAATTTTATTTTCCAGGCTATTGATATTTTAAAATTGACATTAATTTTTAAAACTACAGCAAAAAAAAGTAAAAAAATTTCCGAAAAACAAGAAAAAAGATATTGGGAAGGGGGGACATTAAATTCATGGCCAAGCATTTGTGAACCATATTTGTTTAAAACAACTAAACTTGCAGTGGACTCTCTATGCCCCGCTGGCCAAAGGGTTAATACAATGAAAAGCTTATACTTGATCGTGCTTTTTGACCATTTAAAATTTTGGGGTTTAAATTTTGATGAAAATCTTGCATTGTCTTTTTCTGAGCTATCAGTTATTCAAGGTGTCTCTTTCCCAGCTTACCCAAAAACCTTTAATATTCTTACTCTACCAAAACATTCTTCGCATTCACAATTAAAATTTTTAGCCAAAATTTTTGGTTTATCAAAATTGTAAAGACTATTATTACATTATTGGTACAAAGGGGTAAAAAGGGAAGCAAAGGGGCCCTACTTACAAAAGGACCCGGGAAAAGATGGGAAAACTTTCTTTTTCTTTTAAATAATGCCCCTGTTTGGATATGGGGGAAAAAATCTGCAGGTATTTTAGAAACTGAAAACCCAACCAACCCCCGGCCCCTTTCCCTTGATGAATGAATGTAGACACGGTTCTGCCCCTAAGTTTTTTACTGTTTTTTCTTCCCCGTTATATAATGTCCCTGTCTTAAAAAGTACTCTCATGTGCAAGGCCAAAAAGATGGGGACACTGGCGATCAAACTCCCGGGAAAAACACGGGGAAACCTTCCACCCCGGGTCCCCACGACAGGTATTGTCTCTAATAAAGGGTGAAAAAAAACCCCAATTTATTTAAACCTTTTTTAAATTCGGGAAATTTTCCCCATTACCCCAAAACCCTGGATTGTAAACCCCTTTAAACCAGTACTGAAACACAACTGCAATAATTTTGAAGGAGACTGATAAATTTTCTTAATCTACCAGCACCTTTTTGGCTATAAAAACTGTAATTGATTTAATTATATAATTGCTTTTTCTTTGATAGTGAAAAAAAAAATAACGATGATGATATGCGGGCAAAATAATGAAAGCGTGAAGAAATAGTAATAATGATAATAATCAATAAGCATAAATCAAAGGGGGACTACACTGAATATTTTCATACGTCTATAATAGTTTCTGTTCATTAAAGTTTTCTGTAACCAGAGCCCATTCCCATTGGTGATCCAGTACCAGTGACGTCATATCCTTATCAGGCAAAGCTGCCAGAACGGCAAGGTGACATGACCTTACTCGTATAAAAAAAAAAAACCCCCCCGTTAACTCATAAGGGGAAAAATCACAAACCGCATTTGGATAGGGTGGAAAACAGAAATTATGGCCCGGCATGAATCACAACTTTTTCTTATATAGCCCCTTAAAGTGAATCCTAGGTTTTTAGAATTCACTAAGGCGGGAAAGAGAGAACAAAACACACAAAATATGTTGTATGTGGAATAATATGTAGTATATGTTAAAAATATATAGAGAGTAAAAGGTTGTGTGTGTGGGGTTTTTTATATTTTATATCTATATATATCTATTATCTATATCTATATTTATATATATAATATATATATATATTAATATAATATTTATATTATATATATAAATCTATATATAAAATATAAATTATATATTTTATAATATATATATTGTATATGTTTTATATTCCATATATATATACCTACATATAGGTCGGGCTATTTTATATAGGTAAATATAGGTTTGTATATACAAAACCCACCCCACACAACCACACAAACCCCAATTTAGGGATATATATATTTTTTTTATCTCCCTCCCCCCCCAATCCCTTGCCCGTTCTTTTCGGGTGGTGTTTTAGGGGGGCGGAGATTTGGCCCAATGATGGGGAAATTTCCCCCAAACCTTTGGGATAACCCCCTCGACTAAACAAAATTTTGCATTTTTCCCTTTTTTTTCCCTTTCCCCAACCTTTTCTTTTTCGCCCCTTCCCCAAACCCCTTCTGCTATCCCCCTCCTAAGGTGTGAGGGGCCGGGGTTTAAAAGGATGAAAGGCTGCCCTTTGTGCCAGCCCTAAGGGGCCTGAGGGAGCCATGGGCAGGGTTTTCCCCCCGGTTTTTAGTTATATACCCTTTAAACCCCCCCGGGGGGGAAACCCTGAGGGGGGGGGACTTTTTTTTAAAATCCCCAAACAAAATCCGGGCTTACCTTTGGCCAGAAATAAAAACTTACCCCCCACAAATTGGGGGGCAATGAGGCTTCCCTTTTTTATCAAATAGCCCCACGATTTTAAACCCACCCGATTCCCTGCCCCCAGGTTTCCCCTTTTTGCCCACGGCCCCGAACCGCAATAACTCCCCCCTAAAAATCAATACCTACTAGACAGTAGCCAAAAAAAAAACCCTTAAAAAAATTTTTCCCACTCCCCCCACAATCTCAATTTTCAACACCTCTACCCCCAAAAACCTCCAACATAAACCACCCCATCCTCCCTTATTAATACTTTCAGCCTTATTGCCCCCCCCCCAAAAACATACCCCCTTCAACACTACTCCATCTTCGTCAGGGGCCCCCCCCCCCTTTTTTTACCCCTTCTCTACAAAAATTTTGAATACCCTCTTCAGGGGCGGGCCAAATGGGACGATTTTTCGGATCCCTCCCACAGCCCCCTACTCTGAAAAACACCCTTCTTTTCCAACATGCCCCCAAAAAACAGAAAGGTTTAAAAGTTTTTGGAAAAGATTACTTGCCTGCCCTCACAGCAAAATGACCAAAAATTCCGTGCAAGGGCTACTCCCATTCCCCCCCCAGAGGTCACCGAAAAAAAACTACTAAAAACCAAAAAATTCCCTTTCCCCTTTAGACAGGACCTTCCCTTTAAGTTCATCGGAGGAGAATCCCTCCCTTTTCCCGCCCATCCCAAAACCCCTCCTTCAGTGGCCAAAAAACTTTTTGGTGTCTGGGACACCCCCCAAACATTGCCTTTTCCACAGCCAGATTCCCCTTGTGCCCACCGGGCCCAAAACCCATCTAATGCCCTGCACAACCCAACGCACATGTCCAAAACTGTGGGGGCCCCCCCAAAATTTTATTTATAGGGGCTGTCCCCCCTAAAAATTTTTGAGTCTGAGGTAAAAAATCTAAAATTAAAATTTTGGACTCACATTTACTTTAAGCCAGAAAAAGAAGAAGTCGACGGGGTTTTCTCTCTTACCCCTTTCCTCCATAATACGCTCTTAAAACCAATTCTCCAAAAAACCCACCCCCCTACATCAAACCCCCCCCTTTTTTTTACCCCCTACCTTCCCCTAAAACTCTTTTGCCATCCTAAATCCAAAAATTTTCCAACCCTTCTACTACAATATTTCAATCCCCACTAAAACCCCCAACCCTTCCCCTCCCCCCCTGCAAACCCCGAAAACAGACGAACAAACGTTCCACCCCCTCTTCCCCTACCACACAACCCACCCCCTTTCCTTTGCTCCTATGCTTGAACCCCAGTCCTCTCTTCCCCCCTCACAAAAATCCTTTATCCCCCAAACTCCCAAACCCAACCCTCAAAAAAAACCTTTGAAAATATTAAAGGATTCCCCTAATGAAAATTGACACCCCCAAACCTCCAAAACAACTCCTGCTCCCTTCCCACCCCAATAAACTGCTGATATCCATCCTCCTCCAAAAACGATACCCCCCCTACCCCCAAACCCTCCTACCCCCTCCCAACCCCCAAGCCCACCCCCCCCCGCCCCCAACCCCCCCCCTTTAAACCCTCCCACCACCCCCTCTATCCGTTCCACCCCCTTTCCTGGAACACACTTTAATCCCTTATTCACAAGTATCCCCTTCCTCAGACCCTCCATTTTCCTAATACCCCCCCTTTATTAAAAACACCAACTCCCACACCTCCCCCCCATTCAGACCCTAAACCCTTTTTCCCACCCTCAGCTGTTTTCCCCTAAAAACCCCAAAACACTATTTACAATCTATATCGGGAAAGTATAAACTACCCCTTAATTGGAATATTGGGCCGGGGTTTCCCCCCCCCCCCCCCCCAAAAGACCTAAACCTTCTCATACCCTTTCCCTCTTAAATCCATCTTTTTGTATGCCTTCAAGAGACCTTTCTTACACAACCCCCAATTTCATTTCGTCTCTTCCCCAATTCCCTTTGCCCCCACCCATACTTATCAATCAGAAAAAAAACCTTAGTCACCCCCTTTTTTAAAACCCAAATGCCCCTTGCACAGTTATCCGAAATCTTCCTTCTCTTTGGATCACAGTGATTTCAGTCTACTTCCCCTTTTTTCCCAAACCCCAAATTGACTTTTTGTTTTGAAAAATTTTTTTTCCCCCAACTTCAACCCCCCTTTCCTCATATTTTGGTGCCCTTTAACGGGCCCCCCCACACTCTATGGGGTGATTCTATCAAAAACCCCCGGGGGCCGATCTCTAAGCCTTCCCCCCCCAAAAGCTGATTTACTATTCAAAATTAAAGATCGCCCCACCACTTTGATACACGCACGCAATCTTTTTCATGCAGGGACCCTTTATGCTCCCCTTCTCTTCATTTGGGTTTTTCCACGGTCAGTCTTGGGACCCCCTTTTCCCCTATAGTGACCACTTTCCATTTTCCCCCTTTTCATACTTCATACGTACCACCCCTAACCCCCCCACGCTGGGTTTTTGGAATAAGCTGACGGGGCATCTTTAAATTCACTCTCTGCTATTCATACCCCCCCATCCTCCCTCACCTCCATTTCAGAAATGATAAAAGTATTTCACAAATACAGTTTTAAGAGCTCCCCACTTTACAGCTACCCCTCGAACCTCAAGCCCCATATACCTCCAAATGTTTTCCATGGGGGAATTCTAAATTGCACAAAAGCATTTTGCTTAAAACGTCCCCGGGCCGGGAACATTTTCCCGCTACAAAAGAGGTACTCCAAATCAACTATCCCCCCTTTTATTCCTTTAAAAGAGCATCTGCCTATCCCCGGGCGTACAATCCGGAATAGAAAAACAAATACGGGCAAAATTATGTTTCATAAATTTACATCCTTTTACATTTTTCTAAAAATGTTTGGCCCCAAAATTCAAAAACTATCGGGCCCAAACCCTTCCCCCCCATCCCCCCTGTCCCCCCATATTCAAATCCCTCATTTCTGATCCTCTCCAATCGCTAATGAACTGGGTGATTTTTTCCCAGCCGGGTCAGTATGGTTTCACCTTTCTCCACATTTCTCTTCCATTAAGACCACCAGAAAAAGTCCCCATTACCTACACCCCCCCTCTGATGAGTCCTAAAAATGCCCCTTTTTCCCTTCCTCAAAACTATTACTCCCCTTTAAAATGTCCCGTAACACTCATGAAGGGCCCTGACGGAAATTCATTTTACCTTTATGCCCCGGAAACCCTCCCATCTTCCCCTTTCCCTTTTCCTTTAAAAAAATTTAAAAACCCAATGACTCGGGAAATTTCCCTTCTAATTGGGGAACTCTTTTTCCCTTCCCCTTTCCTAAAACCCCCAAAAAATGGGGTCCCCTTTCCTCAAGACTATCGCCCCATCGAAATAACTACCCTGCTTGTCCCAAACTATTAGAGCGAATGGTAAAACTTCCCCCTTTAATTTTTTTTATTTTGAATCTCACAATCTTTTTCTCCCCTTCCCCAATTGGGTTTTTTCCCCGGGTGCCAAAGCACAGTGACCCCCTTCTCTTTTTGAGACATATATTAAACTGAAAACGCCATGAACCCCGTACTACTATTTTTTTTTATCTAAAAAAAGCATATATGGAAGGCGGTCCCAAATTTTCTCCAAAAAAAGTCCTCTCTGGGCCCTACGTGGAAACAGGGGTTGTCTTCAAAAAGTCCTTCCCCCAACGCATTTTCCAGGTCAAAATCGCCTCTGCCAAATCACTTTTTTTTCCCCAAAATCAAAGGGGTTGTCCCAAAAAGCATTGTGCTCAGTACCCTTTTTTTTCCTTTCTTCCCTGTTAATGATTTTTGTCTCATTTTTAAACCCCCAGGACCCCCGGTCTTTCACTATATGTTGTGGGGTTAACCACCCTATGCCTCTGCACATCCATCCCAAATCTCTCCCAATTTTTCTTCAATCGAAATTCATCAGATTTCCTGGGCCAAAAAAACCCATGGCTTCCGCTTTTTCAAACCTCTAAATCTTTCTCCATTTTTTTTCTTTTTCGCTCACTTTGTGGTCCCTACCCCCACTCTTTTTTTTATAGGGAAACCCACTCCAAGGGCCGTTCCCCTTGGCAAATTTCCCTGGGTTTGTATTTTTGACCCCAAACTGTCCTGGCGAGACCATATTCTACAAAAATTAAAGAAAAAGTTCTCCGCCGTTTCGAATCTTAAAAACTTTTACCCCATATACATGGGGCTCAGATCGCAAAACCCTCCTTCATCTTCATGTTATTTTCCCCCTCTCCACTTTTGTTTATGGACCATATCTACTCCTTTTGCCTAACTTTTTCCCCTTGCCCATCTTATACAATCCACCCACGGGTGGTTTTCGCTTAGCACTGGGGCCCCCTTTTCGCTCCTTCCCAGTTGAAGCCTGTAAAATGAATCAGGCATACCTTTCTCTATCTGGGACGTCGTCCCCTTCCTCTCCCGATGCTATGTTCGATTCCACCAATTTTTTCCCCCACTAAACTAACTATCCCACAACCCCCACTTTTTAACCCTTTGCTTCATCTCCCCCGATTTCCTACTCCCTTTTTTTCCCACTCGCATGGATTTCCCTCCTAAACCCCTTTTCCCCCTTTCCCCCCCCCTCTCCAACCTCCCCCCGTTCTCTGCCATTCCGTCCCCTCCAAGCTTTAAAACCTCACCCCTATTTGCTCTTCTTTTTCCCCGCCCACCCAAAAACAAATATCCCTCCTACGTCCTTCTCCACATTTCCTTGACCATGTTTTCCATCATTCATTAGTTTAAAATATATACTGATGGGTCCAAAACCAACCCCCGGTGCTGGTTTTTTTAATCTTCCCAACTCGTTTCTTTCAAATACTCCCCTTTCCCCCTGAAAACCAGTGTCCTTACTACAGAAAATGTAATTTCCCCCTTTTGCCCCTAAAAAAACATATATCACTCTTTTCTTTCCCCTTTTACAATTTTTTCAGACTCCCCTAACTCATTAACTCTCTAAAGTCATTTCAAAACCACCAACCCCTTGTTTGTAAATCCAAACTGGTTGTTCTAAACCCGTCCACACCCCATAAAAAAATCAAATTTCGGGGGGCCCACCATGTTTGGGAAACCCCGGCAATTTAAAAGGGAGATACACTAGCCCCGTCACGCCTCTAGTCCCCACATACCAACCACGCTTCTCACGTATTCCCCGCCACGGATTATTCCCACAATTTTAAAACCTTTTTGTATAATCGATGGCAATCTTTTTGGTCAAGTCCGCCCCTAAATTTAAATTTCTTTTGTAAAAATATCAATCTCCTCCTGGCAACTCCATTTCATCGGAAAAGACGTTGGGAGCCCCTCTCGCCCGATTACGCATTTGGGCCCCAAACCCCTCCAACACACTCCTAAATGATGCAAAAATCTGATCCACCCTTTTGTTCCTTAGGTTAAAGTTTTCCCCCTTTTAATCCCAAAACATCCTATTGTCCCTGCCCACGTTTTGAAACAAAAACCCCTAACCCTTGCTTTTTCCCCCCCCTATCCTCCCTTCCCCCGACCCCCCAACCTATCAGAAAAACCTTTAAAAATCCCACTTTTTTGCCCTTTAACAACCTATTTTTCTTTCCTCAAACGCCTACATATCCTTCATCTAATCTAACTCCTTTACCACCCCGACCCTAACCCTTTTACTCAACCCAAATTTCCCTTTTCCCAGGGTTAGAAAAACTAATCACTAACTCAACCCCCCTCCCCTAAATTAAATATATGTACATGACCTTTAATTTTCTAAACACATTTCTCTTTCTTTTAAACCATTAACCATCTATTCTCTCTTTTTTTTTTTTCTTTTCTTTCTTTTTTTTTTTCATTCTTTTTTTTTTTTTTTTTTCATTTCTTTAAAAAGCCCTTTTTTCCACTGCAGGAAAACGACCTCTCTCAAATTTATTATTTTAGAGGGGTATTTGGCAGTCCCCTTCCTGATTGGATGCCTTCCTAAACAAAAGCATATTATATATATATTATATAATATTTTAAAAAAAATATATATTATATATATATATAAAAATATATATATAAAAGAGAAAGAGAGAGGGGGAAAAGAGAGAGAGAGAAGAGAGAGATAGTAGATAAATAGATTAAAATATAGATAGATAATAGATTTGATAGATAGATAGATAGATAGATAATAGATAGAAAAGATAGATGATAGATAGTAGTAGATAGATAGTGGTTATATATTATATATTATATATATAAAATATATAATTAAAATATATATATAATATATATCATATATATATAATATATAATATAAATAGATGATAGATAGATAGATAGATAATTTGATGTGCTTTTATATTTAATAATAGATAGATAGATAGTGTTTATATATATATATATATATATATTTATATAAAATAATATATATATATATATAAAAAACTATCTTTTCTATCTATCTATCTATTTTAATATAAGCCCCTATCTATTTTATCTATCTACTATCTATCTATTTTATCCCATCTATCTATATAATAAAGCACTATTATCTATCCCATTATCTATTATAATTTTATATAAGACTATCTATCTATTATCTTTATCTATCTATCTATCTATTTTTATAATTATATTATAATAAAGTATATATATTAATTTTTATATTTTATATATATAAAAAATATTAAATTTTATTAAAATATATATATAATTTTTAAAAACCCCTATCTTCTATTATCACTTTTTTATCTATCTATATCTATCTATCTATCTATTATCTATCTATCTATCTTCTACTATCTATCATATCTATTATCTACTTTTAAACTCCCCCTCTCTCTCCTTCCTTCTCTCTCTCTCTCTCCCATAATTTTTATAATATATATATATATATATTATTATATATATATATATATATATAAAATATATATATGGTTTTATTAGAAGTGGGATCCAAATTTAGGGAAGGGTGGGGCTGCCAAATAAAACCCCCCAAAAAAATGAATTTAGAGAGGTCGATTTTCCCGCCCGTGGAATAAATGGGGTGTTTTAAGAAAAGAAAAAAAAAAAAAAGGGAAAGAAAGAAAAAAAGAAAGAAAAAAAAAAAAAAAAAAGAGAGGAAATTGGGTTTAAGGAAAAAAAGCCAAAAGAAAAGGCTAGACTCTAAAGGGATGTAGCACTTTGTTAAAGTTAGGGGGGGGTGGGTTTAGTTTTTGTGATTAGTTGTCAAGCTGGGCAAAAGGGAAATTGGGGGAGTGAAAGGGGTTTGGGTCGGGTGTTGGGAAGGGGGTTAGATTAGATGAAAGGGTATGTATGCTTTTGAGGGAAAAAGAAAAGGTTTTTGAAGCAGAAAGGTGGGGTTCTGTAAGGATGTCTGTAGGGGGGGAGGTCGGGGGAAGGGGGGATAGGTTGGGGGAAAGCAGGGTACGGGTTGTTTCAAAACGTGGGGACGACAATAGGATGTGTGGGATTTTAAGGGGAACATTACCAAAAAGGAAAAAATAAGGGGGGATCAATTGTGACCTCAGTTAGGATTTTGGGTTTGAGGTGTGGCCCCAAAGGGGTAATCGGGGAAGCGTCTCCCAAAGTCTGGTTTCCCATGAAATGGAGTTTACCAGGAGAAGATTGATAGTTTTACAGAATGTAAAATTTTTTGGCGGAGCTTGACCCAAAAAGTTGCCATCGATTAAAAGAAGGTCTTAAAGTGTGGGTAATAACCTGGCTGGGAACGTGAGAAGCGTGGTTTTATTATGTGGACATAGAGGCGTGACGTGCTAGTGTATCTCCCTGTTCATTGCCCGGGGAAAATTTCCCAAAAGGCTGGGCACCCCGCAAAAAAAATTTTATTGTTTTAAAGGGGTTTTGGACAGGTAAAACAACCCCGGTTTTGGATCTTACAAAAAAGGGGTTGGTGGTGTTTTTTTCTGGGTTTATGAGATTTTAAAAGTTACGGGAGTCTGTAAAAAATTTTTAAAAGAGGGAAGGAAAAAAAGGGGAAATTATGGGGTTTTAGAGGGAAAAAGGGTAATTCAGTTCGGGAGTTTTAAAGGGCACTGGATTCAGGAGGAAGGGGGAGGGATTTGAAAGTACGAGTTGGGGAAAATTCCTTTAAAACCAGCACCGGAGGTGAATTTTTGGGGCCATCAGTTATATGTGAATACTAGAAAGAATGAGTGGAGACATGGTCAAGGAAAAGGTGAAAAAGGCAAATAGGAGGGATATTTATTTTTGGGGGGTCGGGGAAAACAGAAGAGCAAATAGGGGGGGGAGGTATAAGCTATGGAGGGACGGGGAAAGGGGCAGAGGGAAAGGGAGAGGGTTTGGGGAAAGGGGAAAAGGGGGGGGGATAGGAGGGGATCCTGCGAGTGGAAAAAAGGATTTGGGACCCTGGAGATGAAAAACTAAAATAAGAATAGGGGTTGGGGGATAGTTTAGTTTAGTGAGGGAAAAATTGGGTGGAATCGAAATAGCATCGGGGGGAGAGGGGACGATTTGAGATAGAGATGGGATGCCTGATTCAGTGTTTCAGGTCCAATGGGGAAGGGGGAAAAAGGGGCCTAGTGCTAAAACGAAAAAACCACGTAAAGGATTGTATCAAAATGGGAAAAGGGGAGAAATTTAGGCAGAGGGAAATAATTTTTGGCATCCCCCAATCCGAGTGGAGAGGATCAAAGTAACAAAGAAATTTAAGGAAGTTTTGCGAAACTTTTAGCCCCATGATATTTTGGGGGTAGAGTTTTTTTAAAATTCGAAACGGCGGGGAGCTTTTTCTTTAAAGTGTAGAATATGGGCTCGCCGGACGTTTGGGGTCAAAAAAGACACCTAGGAATTTGCCAAAAGGAACGGCATTGGAGTGGAGTGCCATATAAGAAGGTGGGGGGAGGGGACCTACACGTGAGGAGAGAAAAGAATGGAGGAAAAGATTTAGAGGGTGAAAAAAACGGAAACCATGGTTTTTTGGCCCAGGAAGATACTTTATGGGGATTGGCCCGATTGAAGAAATTGGTAGAGTTTGGTATGGATTTGTCAGAGGCCCTAGATGGTTAAATCCTCAAAATAAGTTTAGGACCGGGCTCCTGGTGGTAAAACTGAGACAATTCATTAACACCCAAAAAGGAATAAAATGGTTTCTGGGGCACAATGCCTTTTGGGCACCTTCCATTTGGGGAAAGGGGAAAAATGGGTGGGCAGAGGCGATTTTGACCCGGAAAATGCGTTGGGAGAGGAAAGGGCTTATGAAGACACCCCTGTTTTTCCCCGTTGCCTTTGAGAGGGGGCAATTGTTTGGGGAATATTGGGAAACCCCCAAAGGGCGTATCATATGCCTTTTTCCCAGAAAAAAAAAATACTAGTACGGATTCATGGCCCTGGAAGATGTAATATAGTCTCAAAAAGGGGGCAAGGGGGTCAGCTGTGCTTCTGGGCCCGGGGAAAAGAATTGGGAAGGAGAGAGAAGATTGTGAATTCAAGATACCACAAATTTAAACGGAAGTTCACCATTCGTTAATAGTTTGCAAAGCAGCTAGTTAGTGGGGATGGGGCATAGTCTTTTAGGAAGGGGACCCGATTTATTGGGTTTTTAGGAAGGGAAGGATAAAGCTTTCGCCAATTAGAAAAGGGGAAAATTTCCCGATGTCATAGGTGGTTGGAAATTTTTAAAAGGAAAAGGGTAAGGAGGGAAAATGGGGGGTTGCGGGCCTACGGGGTGAAAACCCCTCAGGGCCTTCAGGGGTGTTTTCGGCACGATTGTAGGGCAGTAATGAGTTCAGGGGGAAAAAAAATGGGGGTTATAGGACTCATCAGAGGATGGGGTGTAGGTAAGGGGGGGGCTTTTTCTGGGGTCTTTTAAAGGAAGAGAATTGTGGAGAAAAGGGGAGGGAAACCCCTACTGACCCGGCTGAAATAATAAACCCCGGTTTAAATTTGCGATAGGAGAAGGAATAAAAGGTTGAGTGAAGTAAAGTCCCAATCTAGACTTTTAATCTCATTACTTCCACTCCCTGACACTCAAGTGACTGCCAATATACATCTTCTACTCATGTTCCCCTACACCCCTTTCTCCTACTCCATCCAACATCCCCTGCTCCAACAGCTAGTTATCCGACTGGACAAGCTGGACGACACCTGCAAAAGCTCAGCCCCCATCTCGTGTGGGCCTTCATTGGAAAGATAAGAAGTTGGCAGAGGGATTGGACCTCACAGATTGGAGAGGACGTCTTTTCATTTTAAGACACCTTTTCAACTTTGCCTTAGAACGGGCCCTTTTTGCACGATTTTCCATCTCCCGTTTAGCCGGTTTTTAGTGCAAAAAAAACCGACAAAAGACCTGACTCACCCAAAGATTAGGCCTATTAGTCGACTCGAGACTAGGCAATTTTCGAAAAATCAAAAACTCGAACTTAGGGGATCAGGGAAAATGAATCATCCACATAACAATGTTTCGCTCGTAATGTTTGCACAAGCACAAGTTAATGCATCGGGACCTACATAACGACGAAAAGGCCCGATATTGACTGTTTTGTCACAAAAGATGTTTGAATTAGACTGAAACGGTCTGGATTGCCTCAGTGTGTGCAAAATTTTTAATGGAGAAGAGATGGAGTTTACGTAGGTAGTTTTCCTGACAGGGCCTTCAAATTAAATGGGACATTTAGGCACCAGTTTTAATGAGCTGGGAAAACTTGGCAGCATAAGCACCCAACACTGATGGTGTAGTAAGGACTCTTGGGCCCAAAGAGAAGTATCACTTTCCTCTATCTGACGACTTAAATAACTCACACCAGGCTTTCAGGTTCGTCAGCGCATAATGACGAAACTGACACAGTCCCGAGATCCCGATATGAGGACGGCGACAAAAAGGGGGAAGTTCCTATAAATCTCACGAAAATTCCTCCTTAAACATTTACCTCAAACCGAGACTACAACACTTTTAGCCAGATCCTTTTACCATTGGTTTAGACGTTAGGATCTTTCTTTCAATGATATCATTTAAGGCCGCTTGGCAAGAAAACCTTACTTCGCGTTAACTGTTTAAAAGGGGCCGCTTCACCACGAAGTGCATCTATACAGAACCACTGATGAAACCCCCCATTTAACATTGTCCCCAAATGCAGATACTCAATTGCTCTTAAGAGTATTTGGGTGATCTATATGATAGATTGAGGGAGTATTAGGTATGAATAGCAGGAAAGTACTGCTTGCCAGTAAACTCGAAAAGCACCAGGTTGGGCTGTTAAAAGGGCCGACGTACTACGTATGGATAACGGATTTGCTGGATAAGACTCACTACATCGTTCTAGACGGAACCGGGAATTAAGCAAGTTTACTGGCATAGAGAAGGTAATGATGACAGACATCTGGTGCATGTAGCAAAGTGTGTGTGGGATCTTGAATTTCTAGAATAGTAAAGTCCGCTGTGGAGAGGAACGCTCTAGAGATCGGGGAGTCTCGGGAGTTTGTGATAGATCACCCCATAGAGTGTGGGGCAGTTAAAGTCACCAACTTGGGAAAAGGTGGTATGAAGTTGGGAAATTAGATTTTCAAGGCACAAAGTCAATGGGGTGGGAAGGAGAAGTAGAACTGAAATCACTGTGATCCAACGATGAAGGAAGATACTGATAACTGTGCAAGGGACATTGGTTTGAAAGGGAGGTGTGCATAAGGTGTTTCTGATTGATAAGTCTGGATGAGACATAAAGGGAATGTGGGGAAGAGACGAATGATAATTGGGGATTGTGTAAGAAAGGTCTCTTGAAGGCATACAATAGATGGTTTAAATAGGAATGTATGCCGAAGGTCAGGTCCTGTGGAGCGGAAACCGCGATATTCCAATTAAAGATATTATACTTTACTGATATAGATTGTAGTACGTGTTTGAGATTTTTGAGAGGGAAGCGCTAGAGGGTGGGAAAAGATTGAGCGGTCTGAGAGTGGGAGAGGTGTGGGATTTTTGTGTTCTACTAGGAGGGTATAGGAGATGGAGGTCCGATGAAGGTGATCTTGTGACATAAGGGAGTTCACGTGTGTATCCGGAGTGAGTGTAAGGGATAGAGGGGATGGTGGGAGGGTTAATGTGGGGCGGCGGTTGGGGTCGGGGGATTGGCTGTGTTGGGAGGGGGTAGTAGGATTGGTTGTAGGGGGTGCTATGTTTAGGAGGAGGATGGATATCAGCAGTTATTGGAGTGTGAAGGAGCAGGAGTTATTTGGAGGTTGATTGTCAATTTTCATTAGGTAATCTTGAATATTTTCAATGTTTTCTTCTGAGGAGTTGGTTGGGGAGTTTGGGGATAAGATTTCTTGTGAGGGGGGCAGAGAGGAACTGGTGTCTCAAGCATAGAGAGCAAAGTGAAAAGTGGAGGTGATTGTGTGGTAGGGGAAGAGGGGGGTGGACCGTTGTTTCTGTCTGTTACTGGTTGTGCGAGGAGGGAGAGGTGGAAGGTGTTGGGGTTGTTAGTGGTGATTGAAAATTGTAGTAGAGATTGGAGTGTCTGGATTTAGATGGCAAAAGAGTTTGACTGGGGAAGGTAGGAGGTAGAAAAGAGGGGGTTAGATGTAGTGGGTGGGTTTAGGAGAATTGGTAGAGAGCAGTATTACTGGAGTAAGGAGTAAGAGAGAAACCACGTCGACGTGCTTCTTGTCTGGCTTCACGTAGTGTGAGTCCAATTTGAATCTGAGAGTTGCTACCTTCAGACTCAAATTTGAGGTGGGACAGCCCCTATAAATACATTTGGGGGCCGCCACAGTTGGCACATGTGCGTGATTGTGCATGGCAGTTAGAATTCGGTATGGCCGGTTGGGGCACAGTAGTGGGCTATCTGGCTGTGGAACGGCAATGTTTGGCTGGGTGGTCCCTAGACCCCAACAGTTTTGGCACTGACGTGAAGGAGGTTGGTATGGGACGAACAGGGAGGGATTCTCTCCTATGTAGACGTTAAAGGGAAGGTCATGTCTACGGGAGGTAATTTTGGCTATGTTAGTAGTTTTCTTTCGATGACCTCTGGGGGGAATGGAGTAGCATTGCACTGATGTTGCATCATAGTCTGTGAGACAGGCAAGTAGATCTTCTCCAAGAGACTTTACCTACTTGTTTTTGGAGACATTGTTGGAAGAGAAGGGTGTTTGTCAGAAGTAGGAGCTGTGGGATGGGATCAACGAAAATCGGTCCCATTTGCTGCGCTGAGAGGGTTTCAAATTGTTGTAGAGATAGGGGTAGTAGAAGGCGGGGGCGTGACGAAGATGGAGTAGTGTTTTTGAAGGGGGTATGTTATGGGGATGTGGGCAATAGGCTGTAAAGTAATTAATAAGGAGGATGGGGTGGTTGAATGTTGGAGGTTGTGGGGTAGAGGTGTTGAAGTTGAGATTGCTGGGAGAGTGGGAAATGTTCCTTAAGGTTTGATTGTTGGCTACTGTACTAGTAGGTATTGATGATGGGGTAGTTATTGCAGTGGTTGGAGCCGTGTCAAAGGAGAGCTGGGTCAGGGAATCGGGTGGGTTTACATCGTTGGGGCTATTGTGATAAAGGGGCAAAGCCTCGATTGCCCATAATAGTGGGGATAAGTTTTTCATTACTGCCAGGTAAGTCCTGATTATGTTGGGGTAAAAACAGTCCACCCCTCAGGTCCCCTTGAGGGGTAAGGGCTAGATAACTAAATCCAGGGGAATACCGTGCCCATGGCTCCCTCAGGCCGTTCAGGCTGGCACAAAGTCATCCTTTCATCTTTCAGCACGCTCTCACACCTTAGGCGTTGATAGCATAAATGGTTTGGTGAAGGGACAGAAACAAAGGTGGAAGAATATAAAAGACCCTATGGCAAAATTTAGTTGAGTCGAGGGCTGAGTCCCCAGTTGGGGAATTCCCTATCATTGGGTCCCAGTCTCCGCCTCCTAAGCACCACCACGACAGCAACGGGCAAGGGATTGGGGGGAGAGAGAGATAGAAAAAAATATATATATACATAATTGTGTGTGTGTGTGTGTGTGTGTGTGTGTGTATATACAAACATATATTTACATATATACATATGCATACATATATGTAGGTATATATATATGTATATATATACATATACAATATATATAATATAGGATATATTATATAAATATATATAGATATATATATATAGATATATAAATATATCATTATATATATATATATATATAATATATATATATATAAAGATATAGATATAGATATATAGATATATATAGATATAGATATATAAACACACACACACACACCTTTCTATCTCTCTATATATTTCTATACATATACATACATATGTATTCACACATACATACATATTCGTGTGTTTCGTTCTCTCTTCCTGCCTTAGTGACTTCTAAACACCTAGGATTCACTAAGGTCTATATAAGCAATAGTTGTGATTCACTGCCGGGCCTCATAGTGCTGTTTGCCACCATATCCAAATGCGGTTGTGATTTTCTCACTTATGAGTTCACGCGAGTATTATACGAGTAAGGTCATGTCACCTTGCCGTTCTGGCAGCTTTTGCCTGATAAGGATATGACGTCACTGGTACTGGATCACCAATGGGAATGGGCTCTGGTTACAGAAAACTTTAATGAACAGAAACTATTATAGACGTATGAAAATATTCAGTGCTAGTCTCTTAGATGTATGCTTATTGATTATTATCATTATTACTATTTCTTCACGCTTTCATTATTATTGCTGCATATCATCATCGTTATTTTATTTCACTATCAGATGACAAGCAATATATAATTAAATCAATTACAGTTTCATAGCAAACGTGTGCTGGTAGATGAAGATATGATCAGTCTCCTTCACATTCATTGCAGTTGTAGTGCAGTACTGGTAAGGTGTTTACAATCCAGGTCTTGGTGTAATGGAGAGATTTCAGATGTAAAAAAGGTTTAAATACTTGTGTATTTTTCACATTTATTAGAGACAATACCTGTCGTGGGGACGGTGCTGGAAGGTCCGTCGTGTTTACCGTGTAGTTTGATCGCCAGTGTCCCCATCTTTAGGCCTCGTCCATGTAATCAAACAGTGCCCAAAGGATTTTGAAATCTTACATGTGTGTTGCCTTGCACATGAGAGTACTGGTATTAGACAGGGACATATATCTATAACCTGCAGATATACAGTCAAACTAGAGGCAGACCGCCGTGGTCTGACATTCATTCAGTAAGGTCAAGTGGGCACTGGGTTGTTTGGTTTCAGTTTCAATAAATACCTGCAGATATTTCCCATATCCATAACATGGGTGCATTATGTATTACTAAGAACAATGAAATGTCTTCCATCTGTTCGCCGGTCCATGTGTAAGATATGGGTCCCTTTTGCTTCCTTGCTTGCTCTCTAGCCCTTGTCACCAATAATATTAATAAGTACGCATTCTAATTTAGACTCAACAATAATATTGCTAATAAATTTAATTGTGAATGTCTGAAGATAGTTTGTATAGAGTAAGAATCTTAAATGAATTTTGGGTAAGCCTGGGCAAAGTGATCACTTGAAGTAAACGAGAGCTCATGAAAAAGAAATGCAAGATTTTCACTTCAGAATTACCAAACTTTAAATGAGTCCAGAGCACGATGCAAGTATCAAGCTTTTCATCATGTATTAACCATTGTGCCAGCATGGCATGAGGAGATGTCCACTGCAAGTTTTAGTTTGTGTTTATACAAATATAGGTTTCCAACAAATGCTTGGCCATGAAATTTTAACTAGTCCACCTATCCCACAGTATCATTTTCTTGATTTTCGAATTTGTTTACTTTTTATTGCTAGTAGTATGTTAATATAATGTCAATAATTAAATCATCATACACTGGAAATTAAATTCTGAAAAATCCAAGGAATTGGGAAAATCAGGTAAGGTTACTTAGAGCCTACTATCTACACTTTGGTGGCGAGAACTTATGAGCCATTTGTGTTCAACAAAATTCACAAAAAGTAGTAGACAGTACATGTATTCATGGTCAATTGATTTAAGTGTTTACGTTCAACTGAAAGGTGATGAATGCATATTAATACTGAAATGTACTCAAGACAACAACTGTTATCACTTTAATTGATTTTTTCTCTACTAAACTTTTCACTTTTAAATAAAACTTTTCTTCTAATTTGTCGCATTGACATTAGTGCACAGCATAACAAATTGTTAAGATGAAAATCTCTCCTTTACGAATCGCATTGGTCAGTTCCAAAGATATAAATACCCACATCTTTAGAAAGAAGAATATTTAAACATTTAGTATGTAAATACTTGATTCAATGAATGGTGAAATAAAACAGTATTTGACATGTAATTTTACTGGAACAACTTTTCACACATTCTAGACATAAATACGGTATCTACATACACACCATCTTAATATTGACTTATGCACTGATTAAAACTTTACCTTGGACAAAACTTGGTAATTGGGAAGGACAAGCCAGACTGTGACGCTCTCTCGCAAAAACATGTCCTTTTAAACGTTCAGACACTAAATTGAGTATTGGCTACATGTAAATCACAAACTCCTTAGTGAGGGTGGGGTAATAAGGGAAAAGAAGAAAAGAACCTAAAATGGTGTCCTTCGTTTACTAACCAGATAATGTGCGTAAAATTAAGCCATTTAAAAATTTTTTAGTACTGTTTAGTCTTTGTTTCTATATATAGGTCGGAAATCTTTAATGACAAAAATCCTCAAAATTTTCAACATACTTTACTCTATCTTTAAGGGAAGGGGAACCAAAAAATACTCAAAAAAACATGGGTTTTTTACTACTTGGCAAAGGACGGGAATGTTCCATTTGAAGACCACTTCAAAACCTACAGCATCAATAAATATCCTAAATGCTTAATGTGTTTTAAAATTTTCCAATCTTTTTTTTACTCAACCACATGCGTATTTCTTTTTTCTTAAGATTTAACCGGCAAGATTTAATGACAGATTTTTTTAAGCCATGATATTGAAAAAAAAAACCCCCCTTTTAGTACCAAGAATTTCTTCACCTTGATTGTCATGGTGGCCAAAAAAAAAACGAAAATAAAAACTATGACCTCTCTTTTTATTGCAATATGCAGCATGTCATTTCCCCCAAAAAATAACCTAATCGAATATCTAAAAAGATTTTGAAATATACGAAGATAAATATTATCATATTAAAAACCTCGAAAAACAATTTTACAAAAAAAATCATTCCAACTTGGATAACCTACGATGACACGCAGAAATACTGAAGCTTACTATATTAAAAAAATTTGGGTCCAAAACCCAAAATTTTTCTTTTCTGCTAGATGTTATTCTAGAATGCACTATGGTGTTTTTAAAAAAGCATCAAGCTTTTTTATCCTAAAAAAAAGGTTTGGGGTTGTTTCTCTGTCACAACCTCTTTTTAAGAAATCCAATGGGTTCCTTCATAATCTTGTCTTTATTCAATGGAAAAAGGGTCATAAAAACATTTCCCTAAACTTGAAAAAACCCCTTTTCCTTTATGTTTCCCCTCCCTTAAAGACGGACCCCAACTGCACACTTTTTAACTTTTGGGTTGATACACTGATTGTAAACCAAAGGTTTTCCCGCACAAGCCTCTTTTTTGTGTGTTTCTGTCTGCTTGGAAATTTTTGGAATTCTCTTTTTAATTTAAATTTTAAAAGGGTTTTGTTTTACCCAAGTTCTAAAATTCGCTTTTTTAAAAACAATGCATTCATTACGGGAAGGGAAAAACAATAAATATCTAATAAAAATCTATGTTTGCGATCAACACTTACCCTAACCAATGAGTTCTTGCATACAACATTTCCTTACACGTGTTTGCCAGCAATTTACATGGTGCTAGCAAATCCCGTATAAGACTACTGGACTGAAAAACAAATTTTGACCCCCCTTACAAAACTTCCTTCTCTCTAGCAGTATTTAGAAAATGAAAAGTAATTTTTTCAGGTAAGATATTCCAGCAATGGTTTCCCTTCCCCGTTGATAAAACAAAGATTATGCCAAATGATCACTAGCACCCTGTAACACAAACCCCCACAAAAGTACAAAGTTTTCTTTTTAAAACAATTTGGTATTCCCATTCCAGGGAGGTTGGTAGGTGGGCATGCCAGGAGTATGGGCACTGCCTTTGTAAAATATCCTTGCGTTAAGACATGAGTCTTGGTGACAGTAGATAGCCACATAAGACCGTACAGACCCAGTACCTGGAAAGGGAAAAGGGAATTATTTAAAGTATTTAATAAAAGGGGGAAGGGGCTATTATTGTATTACTAGGGAAAAATATTAATAAAAATTTTGGGAAAATTAAAAGAATAAAAAAAATTTTTTCAAGAACTTGTATTTTTCCCAATTATGCCATAGTTGTGTTACTTTTTTTTTTTTTTTTTTTTTTTTTTTTTAATAAAAAAAAAAAAAATAAAGGGGTGCTTATGTAGGTCCCTACAGCAAAACCAAATTAACATTTTCACGAGTGCTAAAAGATTTCTTTATGCTATCCTTTGTAACACATATAAAGAAAAAAAATTCTGTCATCCAAAATAAATTAAGTTTGTTTCTGCCCGCCCCTCTCTCTGAGGAAATTTATATAAACAAAATCAAAAGGATTTTTTGGGCTAAAATTCATTTAAAAAATTATGATTATCAGATGCATTGATGTTGGGCTAATGACTAGACAGGTTTCATGATTTTGTGTGTGTGGTGGTGGGGGGGGGGGGGTGCGAATAAATTACTCAAAGTTTTTGTTCCCAAATTTTGGAGAGAGAGAGAGAGAAAAAAAAAAAAAACAAGAATTTTGCTTCTTAAAATCACTTTTTCCCCACTTTTTCAAAGTAAAAGGGTTTACTATAAAAAACTTTCCACCAGTCTGTATTATAAATTTTTATCTGTTTTCTCTCTTTTAAATTTCTTAAAAATTTATTCCAAAATCTTATATTCAAACCCCCCCCTTTAATTTTCCCCTTCTACAACTTTTCCTAGCGAAAAAAGGAGAGGACATGCCTACAAAACAGTCTTTGGTGTTGCATTCCCTCCCCCTGCATCACCCCAATGCCAATGGCAAATCCTGCAGCCCGACCCGAAGGCCAAAACTCAATCCCCTCCAAGGTGGACAAACCTCTGTAAGGCAACTCCCATTAGGGATTTAGAATACCTTCAAAATTTCTATGGAACATCCAAATTTTGACATCACTGCATCTTGAACTGTTAAAACCTATGGAAACAAGTGAAAATTTAATTGAAAAAGCAATGATCCATAAATGTAAAAAACAATCAAAGGGGAGAAAGGCAAAAAGGCCACACAATCTAATATTTTACATTGGGTGGGTTACCCACTCCAAGGGATTATAGACTGACTATCTTCAAGAACACATTACTGGTACAAGGTGTAGCCTTTGCTGGCAGCATCAAACTTTCCGCAAGAGCCGCCCCACAAATCCATAAATCAATGATACCACCATGACAACTGGGATGAGCATTTTTGATCATCTGTCCCCTGACGGACATAGCCCAAATGCCCACCCCGGGACTTTGCGGCCTAAGCCTCCCGGGCTGAAAGAGGGGAAAGTTATTTTCGAGATTTTTCAAACAAAAAATTTTTAAAAATCCTAGGCAGGCTTAATCATGACCACTTACACATACAATATTGGGGTTATATGTACTAAGTTCAGTGATTTTTCAAACTGACCATGCCCATAAATTTCATGCCTTTTCATTTGAAAAAAATTTAAAATTTGGGGCTGGGGGGAAAAATCGGGGGGGGGAAAAAATTTTTTTGAAGACAACTAAAAATGCAATCGGAAGGAAAATTTTAAACCTGGGGATAGAAAAAATGAAAATTAAACATGGAAATATGGGGGGGGAAAAAAAAAAGGAATTCAAGATTGCAAAAGAAAGAGTTTGAAAGCTCAGATTTTTTCCTTAAGGCCCATAATAAAAATCCCCAAAAGTTGGGACACTAAAAAAATTTTAAAAAGGGAAAAATTGGGTAGAAGGAAATTTTTAAACAAATTTTGGGGGGGCATTTTTATGACATCCCAGGGCATGGGGTTTGCCGGGGGGTTTTTGGCACCAGAGGTTTTTTTGAAAATCACGGCAAAAATTAATGTTTCCACAAAATGTGATTAGTGTTTTTTTAAACTTATTTTTACTTGGAAAAAAAAAAAAAAAAAAAAAAGCAAAAAAACCCCGTTAAACCCAGATGTGCACACGCTTATTTTTTCGACAAAAGTGAAATTTTAAAATCAGTTGGAGAAAAAACAAAAATACCCTTTTTGCCGATTTATCGGGAAGATGAAAGTAAGTTTATAATATAAAACAAAAATAAAATTTTTTCGATTTAAAGAAGAAACGGCTGGGATGCGGGTTTTTGGGGCAGAGGTTGCGCATGCTAGGGTGAGATAAAGCCCCCGGCAGCAAGGCCCGGCCACTATAAATACTACCCGGGGAAAGGTTAAAAAAAAGGGTTTCCCCTATAATTAGACATTATGTAATACTTTGGTTAAAGTTAAGTTTTTGTCCCTTTGTAATTTGTTAGAAAAAAAAATTTTCAATTAAAAAAAAAAACTCTTGGAAATGTGAAATTTGGTGAGATAAATTTGGTCTACTTTTACCTCCTTGGTGGTGAGCACTTGTGGAGTCATTTATTTTGGGACATTTCATAAAAAAATATACAGTGAAAAACTACATTTTTCGACTGAGCAGACCATGAAAGATTAAATAAAAATTTTTTGTTTTGATAGTCCCCAAAAAAATAAGAGCCCAACAGGGGATCACAAACAAAAGGGAAAAGGGAAGCCCAAAAATCCCTTCCAAGTCAACACTGAGGATCTGTACCCTGCCTCCTATACTTCCCAACCCCCCCTCCCCCAAAACTTTTCCAAAACTCCTGACTATGGTTAAAAGTTCCTCCATAGCTAGGGACTTTCATAAATATAGTGTAATGACATGTTATACCCAAAATTAGAATTTTATGCTTTTTTCAAAAAATCAATCAGAAATCATTTGTAAATTATTGCTCTCCTTGACCCCCAATTTTCAATTTTCTGACAATAAACTTTTTTGAATCTTTGTTTACTATGGAGCCCAACCAATTCAGGGGAAAAAAATTTGCATACGTTACCCAACTCTGGGGTGTATTCCCCGAGTCACTTTTCGAAATAAAAAAGTGGGGACAGAATAATCAAAAAAAAATATAACAAGTTTTTTTAAAATTTCCAAACTAAACTATTTAAATATCACTGATGAATTGAATCGGACACCCAAAATTTAAGCCAGTTGCCGTTTTTTTCCCTTTTACAGACTGGATGCATTACCAGCGTACAACTTTCCCCTAAAGGTTCTCATTTCTAAATATAGCCAAATCTTTCTCATGCTAAAAAAAACAGAAAATAAGGGTCTCCTTTTTATATAAAAAACCCATACGGGAAATTCGTTATTTCTTTCTTAAGGACCCCAAAAGGGAGCCATAAAGTACCCTTTCCCTGTAGGGTTTTTCTATTTATATTCTTTTAAATTTCCTTTATCAGATGAATGACCATTGTGAAAAAATTTGGCTTGAGGGGGGGTGACAGTACATCCGCCCTGGGGAAATCTGGTGTAGGCAGGGGGAGCGAACTTACCCCATAAAATTTTGGCTGAAGGCTAGGTGATGGGGAAAAACCTGCCATGAGTGCGCAACCCTTGGAGGTTTATTAGACTCATTTGGCTTTTGAAAGGGCTTTGTATATTTCCCTCAAGAAATGATTGTGGAAAGTTATGTTCTGAACCATACTGGAAGAACGGATCCAGGGGAAAGGGCGCCATTTTTATGCTCGCTCCTATTCCTCACTGTGACTGGGGGGCACGGTTGTCTTATGGGAAAATTGAAATTTTTTATTTTTTAAAAAATTCACAAATAACAAAATTTTTTTTATTTTTATCATTTCAAATATTCTTTTGCTAAAAAAAGGATTTTTTGGGGCCCTGAAAACAACTGGACCCCAAGGGTTAAAAACATACTTTTAAAACTACTTTTTTATAAAAAGTTTTTACAAAATAGAAACAAATTTTACATTCTAAAAAAGGGTAACAACACACAACAAACGCAGGGGGGGGTGTTGGGGTGCAAAGAGGCAAGGGGGAAAGGGGGCAGACTATGCGAAATAATAGGAGAGGATCCACCCGACATCAAACTATCGTCTTAAATCAACCCAAATTCTAGTGAAGCAACAGGGGTGGTAAGGGGGAACTGTGAGGGTCTTCTCCCATACGTGCTTTAAAAAATCGTTTCCCTTTTAGCTTTTTTCTTTTAAATCCTCAAATTTTTGATTTTGGGACAAATAATGGGATAAAGTTTCCCCCTATCCATAATACCCCCGAATACAAGTGATATGTATTTCTAATTTCTTACAGCTGAAAAAGACTACCCAAGAGTATGTATCATCAAACCCCAGGAGACACATTTTCTATCTAGAGGTGGGGTCATAAATTCCCTATCATGCTTTAATTTTGCCATTTTCCCAGAAAAGCATCTTGGAAAGTTCCCAAAAAGCTAAAAAAAAATCTTGG
>NW_023652967.1:0-5081 GCF_015228065.2 Penaeus monodon
TTTTTGTTTTTTTCCTTTTTTCTTTTTTTTTTTTTTTTTTTTTTTTTTTTTTTTTTTTTTTTTTTTTTCCCTTTTTTTTTTTTTTTTTTTTATTCTCTCTCTTGTCTCTCTCTCCTCTTCTCTCTCTCGCTCTCATCTCTCTCTCTCTCTTCGTCTCCTCCTCTCTCTCTTTGGGTCTTTTTCCTCTTCTGTCCCCTTTCCGCTCCGCACGTCATACCTGGGGGACGCCTTAGTTACGACTTTTTCTTTTAGCATCATGGCCGGCGCCTCTTATATGCTGCTGTGTCTGCCGACGGCGCTCCCACCTAGCCTGATGTCTCGGTGTGTGTGTGTGTGTGTTTGTGTGTCTGGTGTGTGTTGTGTGTGTGTGTGTGTGTGTGTGTGTGTGTGTGTGTGTGTGTGTGTGTGTGTGTTTGTGTGTCTTTTCTTTTTGTTCCTAGCTCCTCTGACGCTCATTGGCCAACCTTCAGTCAGGTGATCAAATTGATTGAACTAATATCTTTCACATATCTAAATTTATTTTCAGGTAAATGTATTATTTTTTTCGCAAAACACTTTAATCACTGTCATGGTTTCATATTTTGTAGTTTAGAGAAGTTTGTTGATTAAAAGTCGGTTATAAACGTTCACTTAAGATATATTGCATTTTGCAGAGCACAAACATGCAATATATGGTGCTACAATAAGAGTAACAACATGCGGTAAATAGCATTACAACATACATATTCAGAAATAAATATATTCACAATCATCGTTCATGGGAATTTAAATATCAGCCAGGGTTTATCATCTCAAACTTCAACGTTTCCTTTTATTGTTTCACCAGTAATCAGATCCTGTTAGATGCTGACTGCATTCACTGATGTATGTTAGTGCAATGGATTATAGATACATAGATTGAAAAGAAATTACGACAAGATATAGAACGAACAGAACCCTTCACCGAAATCCTCTTTATGTAGATATCTTGCCTGCTGGAAAGTTATCTACATAACTAGCTCAATGAAATCTGTTGAAATGTTTCTTTTTTGCGTACCTCTCACTCCAGATACGACCTGATGCTACAGTGCTGGCAAGAGGATCCAACACGGCGTCCAAGCTTCTCTGCACTTTCAGAGGCTCTGAAATCCATTCTGGAACCCGAGGTGACACAAGTAAGGTACCCTGTTTTGCCGTGATACAGTATTATAAGTGTTATGTTGGAGAATGTTCCACTTCATATATATGGTAATGAATACTAGGATGTGCCCTTTAAATCCGACAGAACTATGGACATAATGAATCAGCATTACCAGAGGCTGAATGAAGAGAGGTTCAAGGAGGAGACCGATTACCTGGATAGTTCATTCATCCGGATTACCTAAACCTCGTCCAACTGCACGAAAAACCTCCGGCGCAGGTGAATAACAAGTGTTAGTGCCATTAAGAGGTTATCAAGAAAATCGTCGTAACCATGCTTTAATTAATTACATATGGCAATTCTTATATGTCGCCATACCAGTTAACACACACACACACACACACACACACACACACACACACACACACACACACACACATGTATATATGTATATATATATATATATATATATATATATATATATATATATATATATATATATTATATTATATATCTTTTTTTTTTTTTTTTTTTTTTTTTTTTTATCTACAGGATCAAGAGAACGAAACAGAATCTCTGTGGCTTCAGGGTCGAGAAATGCAATCTTCACCCGTTGCAGAAGATATTAAAGAAGATGATTATCTCTCGATGAAGTCTTCCTAATCTTTGGTTCTCCTTTCACCAAAGATTAGAAGGGTCAACGGTCCTAATAACTGCATTTTGAGTCATTTGAATTTCTCAAATTCAACGCAACAGTCTTTATCCAATATCAGAGATAATAAATAAATAACTGAAGAATTAAACCTGAAGTGATCTTTTGTCAATCACTGTTCGATATATTTTTTAATATGTGTGGTAAAAGAAATAAATTAAAATAGAAAAACGCGGCCTACAATTCCCTTGTGATGACACTGAATAATATTACACGGTTTATAAAATACCTTGAGCGATTTATCATGTTGCATAAAAAAAACACTGACAAGTCTATATATTTTTGTTTCACTGCCTAATAGCTATGGTAAGTTTTCTTGTTGCCATATTTTGCAATATATTAATATGCGCCCAGAAAAAATCTAAACACCAGCTGGAAGGAATGTATTTTTTTTTTTTTTTTTTTTTTTTAAACAGCTGGGCCTTCATCGATAAAAGTATATCAACAAATGTATTTCTATGTCATGGGAAGAGATCCATTGATCATTATCGGGGCAAACACAACCAAGAGTCTTGATACAGAAGTTCTGATCGTAAGAGAGAGCAGAAGTATACCAGAGATATTATGAGGAAACAGGCTGAAACTGACAATCTACGCATGTGTCCAACAACACTGAAAATCTAGACTAAGGATCCACTTTTGAAAAGTCTCAAGGCATTCAACCTATTTATTTGCTAGGGAATATATCCTAACTGTATATCACACGTAATCCCTTAGCCCACGTGAGGTATTCAGACAATGCACTCTTGCCATATTATATACCACATAATACCCTAGGTATTCTGTGCTGGACCCACCCGTCAGCGAGGAACCTCCTACCCTGAGATTAGGATGGCGATTTCTAACCTGAAGGGTGGGAAAGCTGCAGGCATATATGATATCCCTGCTGAACTATTAAAGACTGAGGGTCAACCTATGACATGAGGCTTGCATATAGTCTTGACTGCCAGATGGCAGTCTAGTTCCATTTCCACTGACCTGCTGAGGGGCGTAGTCATCCCTTTCTAGAAGGGGATAGGGGATCGTTGGGTCTGTAGCAACTACTGGGGCATCACACTGCTCAGTATACCAGGCAAGGTTTCACATTCTTCTGAAACGGATCCGTGACCGACTACTAAGACAACAGAGATCAGAGCATTCTGGATTCACTCCTGGTAACTCCACAATAGACCGTATCCTAGCGCTTTGAATCATTGTGGAACGCTATCATGAGTTTGGTCGTGGACTACTCGCAGCCTACATTGACTTCAAGAAGGCGTTTGATTCGGTGCATCGATAATCGCAATGGAAGATCCTGAGACTTAGGAATATATATTATATATATATATATATATATATATATATATATATATATCTATATATATATATAATATATTATATATATATATATATATATATATATATATATATATAATATATATATATATAGATATTATTATATATATAGATATATATAGTATATATGTATATATATATATATATATATATATATATATATTAATATATATATATATATATATATATGTGTGTGTGTGTGTGTGTGTGTGTGTGTGTGTGTGTGTGTGTGATATTTTAGAAATGCGATTTCTTTGAATTTTGTTTATTGAAATGGCAACACCTATAGGACTGAGGCGGCATTTCTCCCTTCTTTCGACAGAATTTTCAAATTTATCTGCATAATTTTTGAAAATGCTCCATTCTTTATACATCAATATTTGGCAGCTAATTCAAACAAAGTTCTTTGCAAAAGAAAACAAAATGAATTGACTGTTTTATCGCTACTAAACACTGATTAGATAAGCAGAAATCATGATACATTATATTTTTCATAAATAGAACATTATTTGAACGCAAAACCGCAGGAGAGCTACGATTTATAAATAAATGCTTTATCATTATGTGTGTGTGTGTGTGTGTGTGTGTGTGTGTGTGTGTGTGTGTGTGTGTGTGTGTGTGTGTGTGTGTGTGTGTGTGTGTGTGTGTACGCGCGCGCGCAGCGTCTATAGTAATACTAAAGTCAATACTTGGTGATGACTAACAAACATAGATTCGCTATTATCATTTCAGAACTCGTAACGTTTCTCTAACGAGTCGCATCCGCATTCGAACAACCGAGTGAGAAAATACACATTTGCTTGTTTGAACTCGAGCATCTACTAGCTGGGTGGTTCCAAAGAGGGTGAATATAGCGTCTAAGAACTTATTCCCAATACATGCGCTGTATATCTCATACCTTGGGGAAAAAAAATCTTGTTCATTCTGATGAAATGGGCAGGTCATCTTGTGCTCTACATTTATTGTTCATTATGTTTAACCGTGATGTTGCGCTTTGCGAGCGTCACTTGTTACAGGCTTTGTTTTGGGTAGCGAACACGGAAAGAGACCGCGGGCCGAATGTACAGTAATGTATGTACTGACCAATATTAAAGAAGAATATCGGAGGTTTATGATTTACCTTACCACATTGATCCATAAGCTCAACAAATGGTAGCAGAGCACGGTTCGTAGTAAGGGAATAGATCAATGAGTATTTAAAGGAAACAAGAAGAAAATATAAGCCACAACGATGATGGTGGTGGACAGGCGAGAGTGCCTGTTTTCGGGCGAAAACAAGAGTTACGACCGCTGGAAACAAGAACTGAAAGCATGGCAGCTTGTCACGAGTATAGGAAAAAAAGAAAAAAAAAAAAAGATTTTTGAAGAAGTGAACATCGAAGAGTTAGTAAGCGGTGATGGAGTGAATGTTTTGCTTTAACACAAAGATAAGTGGTACAAAAAATGAGATGTCGCAGCGTATGAGGCAGGGACAAGTTTTGATAGCTACAAGAAGAAAACGATGACTCTGTTTTGGAATTTGCCAAGAGAAGTGCAGTTTTGGGCAAGTACAAAATGAGTATACCAAAGTGTATTTTAGCATTCAAACTATTGGACACTGCAGGGTTAGACGTTAAAGACAACAAATAGTATTGACAGCAGTATCCTACGGTGATCCGGAAAAAGAGGTTTGATTCCATGCAGCACACCCTTAAGATTTTTTTTTCGGAAATCAAGACGTACTGTCATTGGGTGCTATTTCAGGGGTAGTGGGAGTGAAACTCCTGCAGTGGTTTAAAATCTGAGCCAGTATTTAACACTGAAAGAGGTGAATGTTACACGGGGAAGAGGATGCGACAGATTTAGAGGCAGAGGAAAAGGAATGTGACAAATAGAATGAGAAAAATGGACAAAGGTATTCTGTGAAAATGACAA
>NW_023652968.1:0-5080 GCF_015228065.2 Penaeus monodon
CTTTACCTTTTTTTATTATATATGGAACAATTCCCCGTTTTTTTCACATTATTATCATGTTATCATCATTTTTACGATATCATCATTATCTCATTTTCATCATTTCACATCATTATCACATTATTGCAATTATTATCATCTTATTTCAATTTTTTATCATTATTATTGCAATTATTGCAGTTACAATATATAATTTTACATCATATAAAAAAATACAATAATAATAGTAAAACAATAAAAATAAAATAATAACGTTTTTTTTAATCATTATTTATATCATTTTTTCAATTAATATCGTTTTACTGTAATTATTTCTGTTATAAAATTATTTTACAATTATACACCAGTAAAAAAAAATAATAAAGATAATAAATATCAATAAAAATATAAAAACATCATAACAGTTGATATTTTAATTATGCTTTTTATTTTATTATTGTTATTTTTACAGTTATAATATTTTTTGGCAAAATATAAAAATTAAAGTAATAATAATAAAAATAAATAATAATAATAATAATTAATAATAATAATAATAAAATAAATTAAAAATGATAAAAAATAAGATAAATAAAAATTTAAACACAAATGTTTTCCAAATTCTCTTATTCTCACTTTATCACATTATTGTCAGTTAATAGAATTCTGGGAATTATTTCATTATTACCCTAAAATTGCCAGAATATCAAATGAATGGGAAAAAACTCATTTTTAATTTACTCTCAAAAAGGGTATATTTCGCTAGATTTTGCCGCTTTTTCGACTTTTGGGGTTTTTTTTTTTTACCTTTTTTTTTTTTAAAAGGCACAATTCCGTTATTATCACATTATTTTCATTTATCACATTATTACGTTATCATCACTTATCTATTATCATCATTTATCAATCATTATCATCATTATTGCAATTATTATCATCTTTTTGCAATTATTTTTATTTTTGAATTTTGCGTACAATAATAATTTTACATCATACTAATAAAACTACAATAAAATAGTAATAACAAAAAAATAACAATAATAAAATTTTTATAATCATTTTAATCATTATTTCAATTAATATCTTTTTCGTAATTTTTATGTTTTAATAATATTTTTCAATTATACTACAGTAAAATAATAATAATGATAAAAATATCAATAAAATATTAATAAAAAAAATATCATAACAGTAGTATTATTTTAATTAGCTTATTATTTTTATTTTGTTTTTATTACAGTTATAATATATTTTTTGGCAAAAATACTAAAATTAAAAATAATAATAATAATAATAAAATAAAATAATAATAATAATAATATAATAATAATAAAATTTAAAAAAATAATAATAATGTAAAATGATAAAAAAACGAAATAGTAATAATTTAATAAACCAAATGTTTTTCAAAATTCTTTATTCTCACTTTTCTCATTATTGTCATGATTAATGAATTCTGGTAAATTTTTATCATTATACCTAATAAATTTCCAGAAAATCAAAAGAAAGGAAAAAAAGTCATTTGAAATTACTCTCAAAAGGCTAATTTCGCTAGATTTTGCCGCTTTTTTTTGACTTTGGGGTTTTTTTTTTTTTACCTTTTTTTTTTATATAGGGCAAATTTCCCGTTTTTATCATCATTTTATCATGATTTCATCATTTTTATGTTATCATATCATTACATCATTACACATTTTATTTTTTCATCATTATTGCAATTTTATCATCATTATTCAATTATTATCATATTTTTGCAATTTTTTTGCAGTTTCAAAAATAATTTTAAAATCTATACTAATAAAAACTCAATAATAATAGTAAAAACAAAAATAATAACAATAATAAAGTTTTTTAAATCATTATTTATATATTTTTTCAATTTTAAAATCGATTTCGAATATTACTTTTAATAATTTTTTTACAATTATACTACCGTAAAAAAAAAAATAATGATTAAATCAATAAAAATATAAAAACAATATCATAACAGTTGTATTATTATAATTATGCTTATTATTTTTATTATTGTTTTATTTCAGTTATAAATTTTTTTTGGCAATAATCTAAAATAAAATAATAATAAAAAAATAAAATTAATAATAATAATAATAAAATAAAATAATAATAATAATAAAAAATAATAATGATAATAATGATATAATAACGATAATTAAAATATTTAAAAACATAAAGTTTCCAAAAATTTTCCTTTTTCTCACTTTATCATCTTATTTTAGATTTAAAAGAATTTTGGTAATTTTTATCATTATTACCCTAATATTGCCTAGAATCATCAAATGAATGGAAAAAACGTCATTTTGAAAGTCTCTCTCAAAGGCTATATTTTCGCTATATTTTGCCGCTTTTTCGACTTTTGGATTTTCTTTTTACCTTTTTTTTATTTATATGGACACCATTCCTGTATTATCATCATTATTATCATGATATCACATTATTATCGGTTATCATCCATCATTAATCATCATTATCATCATTATCTACATCATTATCATCGTATTGCAATTATTATCATCATTATTTGCATTATTATCATTATCATTGCAATGATTGCAGTTACAATATATAATTTTACATTTATACTAATAACAACCTACAATATAATAGTAAATAACAATAATAATAACATAATAACGTGTTTATATCATTATTTATATCATTATTTCAATTAATATCGTTATTACTGTATTATTACTGTTATAATAATTATTTTTACAAATTTCTACCAGTAAAAATAATAATAATGATATATATCATAATAATATTTAATAACAATATCATAACAGTAGTATTAATTATATTATGCTTATTATTATTTTATTGTTATTATTACAGTTATAATATATTTTTTGCAATCATACTAATAAATTAAAGTAATAAAATAATATATACTAAAATAATAATAATAATAATAATATAATAATAATAATAATAAGAATAATAATATAATCTAATAATCAGATAATAATGATAATAATAACGATAATAGTAATAATATTAATAATCCTCAATGTTTCCAAATTCTCTTTATTTCACTTTTATCATCATTTTGTCATGATTAAGAGAATTCTGGTATTATTATCATTATTACCCTAATATTGCCAGAATCATCAATGAATGGAAAAAACGTCATTTTTGAAGTCAACTCTCAAGGCTATATTGTCCGGCTAGGATTTTGCCGCTTTTTCGACTTTGGTTTTTTTTCTTTTACCTTTTTTTTATTATATAATGGACACAATTCCTGTTATTATCCTCACTTATTATTATGATTATCATCATTTTATCGTTTATCATCATCATTAATCATCATTAATCATCAATATCATCATTATCCTCATTATTGCAATTATTATCATCATTATTGCAATTTATTATCATTATTATTTGCATTTATTTGCAGTTACAATATATAATTTCATCTATACTAATAACAACTACAATCATAATAGTACTAACAATAATAATAACACTAAGAACGTTGTTATAATCATTTTTATATCATTATTTCAATTAATCTCGTTATTACTGTAATTAGTACTGTTATAATAATTATTGTTTACAATTCTACTACCAGTAAAAATATAATCTGATAATAATATCAATAATCTATTAATAACAATATCATAACAGTTAGTATTATTATAATTATGCTTATTTTATTATTATTGTTATTATTACGACGTTATACTATATTTTTTTGCAATATACTAATAATAAAAGTAATAATAATATCAATAATAATATAAGAATAATATAATACTAATAATAATAATAATAATATGTAATAATAATAATAATAATAATTAATAATATAAATAATGTAATAATTATCTTTATTCTCACTTTTATCATATTATTGTAAATGTTACAAATTCTGTTTATTTCATTTTACCCTATATTGCCAGAATTCAAAGAATTGGAAAACGTTTTTGAATCTACTCTCAAATCAATCGCTAATTTCGATTGCAATTGGATTTTTTTCTTTTACCTTTTTTATATTTTGAAATTTCCTTTTTCATCATTTGATTATTTATTTCACATTATTATCGTTATCTATCATATATCACATTATTATTATCATCATTATTAATCATTATTATCATCATTATTCAATTATATCATATTATATATCAATTTATTATCAATTCATCATTATTAATTATTAATCATATCAAATATAAATAATCAATATTCAGTTAAATATAATTTTACATTATTATAAAACTTACATTATTAAGTAATAAAATATTAATAACAATAATACTTTTAAATATTATTTATATAATTATCAATAAAATTATAATATAATATCTATATATAATTTTTAATATATACATAAAATAATATAATATATATAATAATAATAATATAATATATATATATAATAATAACATAATATAATATTAATAATCATAATATATATATAATTACTTATTCATAATCTCATTATTAATAATCATTCAATGTTCTAAATTATCATTTACTAATATTGCCAATACTTTTGATGAAATACTCATTATTAGTAATCATTAAAGATAATTTCGTAATTTATCATTATTACCTTATATATATTATCATTTAATAATTGTAAAAAATATTTTGAATCTTTATTACTCAAAGGATATATTCGCTAATATTATCATTATCTATACACTTATGAATTAATTATTTATCTTTATACTTTTTTATTATTATGGCACATTATGTATTTATTATTATTATCAGTTATATACATTATCTATACTATACATATAAATATATATAATAATAATATAAACATTAATACATATTATTCAATTATTATATTTATTTTGCAATTATATTATTATTGTAATTATTAGTTAATAATTATTTTACAATTATCTAATAAAAATAATAATAATATATATAACAATAATAATAACAATAATAACGTTTTATAATATTATTATATATTTTTAATTATATCGTTATTACTGAATTATTCTGTTATAATAATTATTTTTACAATTATAACTACATAAAATAATAATAATAATAATATAATATAATATAAATTATAACATATATATATAATAGTATATTATTATTAATATATTATGCA
>NW_023652969.1:0-5080 GCF_015228065.2 Penaeus monodon
AAACCCTCGAACTCAATTGCCTCGTGCAGTCTTGATTCCAATGCTCTAACAACTCCCACCGGGGCCCTTTATATATTATACACACACACACAAAATTATATATATTATATATATATTATATAATATATATATTATATATATATATTAATATATTATATATATACAAAAAAAAGGGTAACACCGGTACTCTCCGGGGAAAAAAAATAGACCCTACCACGTACTCACTCCAAGACACCCACAACTAAAAAACTGCAACTGATATCAGCTTGACCAGGGCGGCTCGAACAAAACTACCGTTAAAAAATGTGTGTTGTGTGTGTGTGTGTGGGTGTGTTTGTGTGTGTGTGTGTGGTGTGTGTGTGTGGTGTGTGTGGTGTGTGTGTGGTGTGTGTGTGATTGTGCATCGTTTTTAAATTATATATATATATTATATATATTATATATATATATATATTATATATATTATATATGTGTGTGTGTGTTGTGTGTGTTTGTGTGTGTGTTATGTGTGTGTGTAGAGAGAGAGAAGAGAGAGAAGAGAGAAAAAAGAGAGAGGAGAGAGAGGAGGGAAACATACAGCAGTTCTAGTTGGGGGGGACCCCCCAAAGTCGCCCCACCCCCCCCCCCAAAGGGGCCCACCCCGTACTTTTAGAGCTAATTGTATTTGATTAAAACCCTTTACAAAGCAAAATAGACAGGAAAAGCACTGCCTCTAGATTTAGATTTCCTCTCAAAAAAGGGTTTCAAAAACTTTTTAAAACGTTTGTATTTCACTTATTCCCATAACACGGTCCACTCTTTCTCCATAACACTGTACTCCACTCGTGGTAGGAAAAGTACAAAAAACAACATGGAAAAATTCATTTTTATTTCTGTGGATCCCAGAAAAAAAATCTAAAATACTCATAACTTTACTCCAAAATGACTTATCATTATCTTTGATACCCCTGGAGATAGATAATAGAGAGGAGAGAGAGAGACAAGAGAGAGAGAAAGAGAAGAGAGAGAGACAAAGGAGAGAAAAGACAAAGAGAGAGTAAAAGAGAGAGGAGAGAGAGAGAGAAGAGAGAGAGAGAAAGAAGAGGGAGAGACAAGACAGAGACAGAGCGAAGAGGGGAGAGAGGGAGAGAGAGGAGAGGAGGGGAAAGGGGAAAAGAGATATAGATAGATAAGAGGGGAAGAAATGGTATGTTGATAAATAGATATTAATAGATATTTTTACATATATATTAATATATATATATTTTATATATTATATATTATATATAAATATATTTTGTGTGTGTGGTGTGGGTGTGTGTGTTTTTTGGTGTGTGTGTGTTGTGGGGTTGTGTTTGTGGTGTTGTGTGTGGTTTGTGTGTTTGTGCTGTGTGTGTGTGTGTGTGTTGTGGTGTGGTTTGTGTGTGATTATCGTATGGCCATGGGGTTTGTGTAGTGTGTGTGTGGTGTGTGTGTGTGTGGTGTATGTGTGTGTGTCGTGGTATATGTAATATGTATTATGTACATATATGTTATGTATATAAAAATCTGTATATATGTTAACCACACACACCCACACACACACCCCCACACAACACACCACACCCACCACACACACACACAATATAATTTATAATATATTAATATATATAATATAATATATATAATTATATATATATATATAGGCCGGGTGGCCGAGTCGTTGGAAAAGGGACTCAAACTGTCACGACGGCAATCGAGTTCGGGGTTCGAGTCCCGGCCGGGGCGTTGTTCCCCTTTGGGGAAAAACTTCACCTCGATTTCCCGCCTACCGCCGGGTGGCAAACCACCCAGTTCAGTCCGGGCCCGAACCCGGGGAAAAAAGAGATGGTTTACTCGATAAAAACCCCAGGCGGGGGCAACGGCAAACACCGCTCTAAATTGCCAAAAAAATCATGGAAATCCATGATCCCAAAGTCCTGTCCGTCCTGTCCATGTCCTTCCACAAAAAAGAAAAAAAAAAGTATATTATATATATATATATATATATATATAAATAATATATAAAAAAAATTTTTATATATATATATTGTGTGGTGTGTTTTTGTGTGTGTGTGTGTTGGGTTTTGTGTTGTGTGGGTGTTTTGTGTGGTGTGTGGGTGTGTGTTTGTGTGTGTTGTGTGTGTGTTGTATGCAAATACTATATATCGTTTATCTATCAATCTTTTATCTATATATTGTGTATGTAATGTATATGTTGTGTATGCGTATGTGGTGTTGTGTGTGTGGGGTTGTGTGTGTGTTTGTTGTGTGGTGTATAATATATAATATATATATATTATATAAAAAATATATATATATATATAATGTGTATATATTATATATTAATTTATATATATTAAAATTTTTTATATTTTTAAATGTGTGTGTGTTTGTGTGTGTGTGTGTGTCTGTGTTGTGTTGGGGTGTGTGTGTGGTGGTGTGTGTGTGTGTTTTGGGGTGTGTGTGTGTTATATTATAATTATATATATTTAATATATATATAATATTTTATATATATATACACACACACATATAATATATATTGTATGTGGTCTGTGGTGTGTATGTATGTATAGATAATTAAAATATAAAAAATATGTATATGTATATATATGTGTATATGTAATGCATTTATTTTTTAAAATATATATATAAGATATATTATATTAAAATATTAAATATATATATATATATATGTATTATATATATTATTATATATTATATATTATTTTATATATTATATATATATGGTGTGGTGTGTGTGTGTGTGTGGGTGTGTGTGGTGTTGGGGGTGTGTGTGTGTGTGTATGTGTGTGTGTTGTGTGTGTGTGTGTTGTGTGTGTGTGTGTGTGTGTTGTGTGTGTGGTGTGGGGTGTGTGTGTGTGTGTGTGTGTGTGTGTGTGTGTGGGGTTTTGTGTGATGAGTACATCACCAAACCCTAGTTATATACCACATACACCAAACTGCATGCATACATAAATACTACATATGTTTCCCCGGCAAGAGTATGATGATTTCAGAGAGAGGGGAAAAAGAGAGAGAGAGAAGTAGAGAGAGAGAGAGAGAGAGAGAGAGAAGTAGAGAGAGAGAGAGAGGAGAGAGAGAGAGAGAGAGAGAGAGAGACGGAGGGAGGGAGGGAGGGAGAGAAGAAAACAGAGGTAGAGAAAGCAGACAACGCAAAAAGACAGACGAAAAAAAACTTTTCCATCCAAAAATTTAATGTGGCGGGTTCCGCTGTTGTCTGCACAGTCGTAGAAAAGCAAAGTATTTACGATTTTTATAATCCAATTCTATTCTCCCACCCAATAATCACCCCCCTCGCCCCCCAAAAAATCCAACCCTAAATTTATCCCCTAATTGGCACAAACCCTATCAACTTTATTTAAATTGGGCGAAAATCCACAATAATAATATATTATAACCCCTTGTCCCCTCCCCTTGTTGTTGTGGGGACACTGGTTTTCCCCTTTTTCCCTGTTAGGGAAAACCTCGCCCAAAATGATCACCAAGGGCTTCACTCTGCCCCCTGAGGAGGCCCACGGGGGCAGGAGATCAAAATCACCTCCTGCTTACTGCTGCTGCCCTTTCCCTGTGGGGAAAGGGTGTGAAAAGCAGAATAATGTAAGGGGAATGGGGGGCGTTTTTTCTGCTGGACCCGGTGTTTGGGGTGGGCTGGGGTTTTTAATGGGGATTTTTTTTTGTTATTTTGGTGGGGTGGGTATTTGGTCTTTTTTGGTGAGAAGGGATTAATGTTTTGGGTTTTTGGGGGATTTGTGGGGTTATTTTTTTTATCATTGTAAGTTTAAGAATTTACTGGGGAAATAAAAGTTAGTTATGGGAGGTTTGATTTTTTTTGGGGGGAAAGGGAAGGATTACATAAAAAGGGAAAACCCTGACAGTCCCAAAAAAACACCTAAAAGTCATCATAGGTTGGAAGAAAGTTAATGCCCCCAAGTTACATTGAAGTCGGCAAATCTCTCCCAAACCAAAAAGGCCGTAGTTCATTGCCCCTTGCTGAATTTTGGGGCGTCTGCAAAGCAATTACTTCGACTGTACAATAGTGTCTCAACCTCCTTGGAATTATCTTAAAAGCCAAATCAAAGTTTAATTTCCCTAGTATATTTTTTTTTTTTTTGGTCTTTCGGGGAGTGTGGAAAGTGTGGGCCATTTTCATGCTGAGTTGACCAACTGAAAAAGATACTAAATCATGTGTTTTTTTTATAGAAATTTTAAAGGTAATTATTTTCATCCACTCACGGCAGAAATGTCTAATCGCATTATGGCATCCCAGCTTAGCAGCCAACAACCACCCATGCATGCTGCTCTATATTGTAAAATAGGCATTGTTCATTTTTTAAATTTTCTAACATTGTTCATTTTGGGGGGGGGGAAAGCTAAGCATTGTTCATTTGTTTGACTAATTCATCAAAAAAATACATTTCCCTGAAAAGTAGACTTACAGTCTGTCTTGGGCCCCTTTTCCTAAGAAGTTTTATATTCTTCAGCCAAAAAATGACATACTACAAACTTGCAGGGGGCAAAAATTGATTAAAAATTGTTTCCTAAATTTTTTACTGCCAACTTGATTTCGTTTCTAGGTCTATTCCCAAATTGCTTTTCATAATCCTAGATATATTTCCATTATAGAAAAGTAGGGGCATCAATGTACGAAAAATTTGTAACACGGATTATGTTTTGTTATATACTAAGTTTTATTCCCGAAACCAAAAACTTTACAGTGATAAAGTTTGCAGTAAGTACACAGCATTCTTGTCATATATCCTCTGTGCCATTTGGACTACAGCAAAGGGGCAAAAAGCCACCACAAAAAAGCCTACAAGAATTTGTAAAGCAGTTCAAATCTATGTGTCAGCAATATTATACAGAATTTTGTTTCCCTCCTCTGTGTTTAAAAGGTGATGTAAAAGCTCTAATTTCTAACTCTATAAATCAATCCCTTTGGGGGGGGTTAGAGGAAGTGGATCCCCTAGAAATCATGTTCATTATTTACATTTATTAGCCAAGTTTCTTTTTTTTTATAAGGGATTTCTTTACTTTCCTCAATTTTCCCGCATTTTTG
>NW_023652970.1:0-5080 GCF_015228065.2 Penaeus monodon
TTTAAAAAATTTTTATTTTTTTTCAGTTTAATAAACAAAATAGGTTGAAGTTTCTATCATTGTTCAAATGTGAATCTCTTTATTCTTGCAAACTTAGTCAGGCTTTGATCTACCTGACTTGGTTCATAGGTTTACAGTCAATTTCTGGAGATTTATATGAGTATCTTGCCAAAATACACATTGATCAGGTTTGTCAGCAATTGCCACAGCATAAACAGTCATGGCTTCCAAGCTTAGAGTGGATATGCAATGGCTACTGAGTATCTATCATACTCTACATAAAAAGCTTTTATTCCTTTATTCATAATATATTCATAATATTCTAATAGTTACATTAATAAAAAAAAATCAACTAACTATTGATTTCTGTTAGGAATGTGTATATACACAGCAATAAAACAAACTTCCACACACAGCTTTGCTATCTAAATGTTAATTACCCAAGTACTTTAGTTGCTAACAAAAATCAATTAAACAGCAAATGATATTGATGTTCGAAGACCAAGATAATCGTTGGTAACATGACTAGTGACAATGAACACTAAAAGTAACTTTCCCAAAGTAAACCCCTTGCAAATAACACTGCTCGACCGGCATCCACAGGCACTTGCAATTTTTATTTTCTCTTAGTGTTAGGGAGTGTCACTCCCTTAAACCATACCTAAAAAGCATTAAAATTTCTAACTTACACACTCCCACGCCATCATCCTAATCCAAGACGGAATAGGCTCAGAAAGAGGGAAAAAAGAATGGAAAAAATCCTCGCCTAAACCCGTCTCCCTGATCACGACACGATCAGCTGATTCAACCCAGCTTTTGTAACACGGCTAACAAAAATAGAACTCCGCCGTCAAATACATTAAAACACCCACAAAATATCAATTTTTTCCCCATCCTCTCTCCATCACCAGTCACTAACACACCAACAAACTCACCCCGCAAGACCGCCGAAGAGGAATTTGATGCCATTGGGGATGGTTTTCTTTTCCTGTGCCATCGCGAGTCTCGTCGGCTGCTCCGTCGGCGTAGGGAACACGACGTCTTCTGCCTCTTCGCCACGGCTTCCCCCATACTTTTCAGGACAGCTAGCCGGGAGTATTGAAAAAAAATGTGCTTATACCTTTTTCTTCCTTTTAGAAAGTAGATTTTGCGTGGCGGCCTTGTGTTTTTTTTTATATTAGATGTAGGAGTTTAGAGTTTGAGAGGATAAATCTGTGCAATGTACGAAGATGGGAAATAAAGAGTGTAATGCGTTTTCAAAGTCTAGGAAGGCTAGAGTATTTTGTTTTAAATATTTATGAGAAAAAACATACTGGCTTGGGTCAAATTATGTGTGTGCGTATATATGCTTTTGAAGCGAGTTAAAAATAAATAAATAAAGATTTAGATTAGTATTAGTATTATTGTGGAAGATTTTGTAAAGATTGGCTTGACCATATTAACGATTTTCAGGAATGATAACTTGTCATGAAAAGATGTGTTTATATATATATATATATATATATATATATATATATATATATATATATATATAAGAGAGAGAGAGAGAGAGAGAGAGAGAGAGAGAGAGAGAGAGAGAGGGGGGGGAGATGTATAGGTGTATGTATGTGTATATATATATATTATATATATATATATATATATATATAATATATATATATATATGCATGTTTGTATGCATGTTTGTATGTGTATGTTATATAAAACATATATATATATATATATATATATATATATATATATATATATATATATATATATATATATATAGACCACACCACACACACACACACACACACACACACACACACACACCACACACACACACACACACACACACACCACACAACACAAACACACACACACACACACACACACCACACACACACACACACACACACACACACACACACACACACACACACACACACACACACACACACACACACACAGAAAGCAAAAGCTGGTAATCTATCATATTTATGTTTTGTTTGAAGTAAGAATGATATATAAACACTTTATTGTTATATAAGGTGTTACCTGTTGTCATTTCATAACAACTGGATATTTAAAATAATTGCCAATGGCTATAGGATTTGGAGACTTGTCCATTACATGTCTTTTTTAATTAAGACAGTACGTTTTTCCCTCTAACAGCTAATGGTTTTGCTAGTACAATAATTGCGCTTTCTATCATTAAAACACGACTATATTGATTTTGTTGTGATTTCTTAAACTGCATTTAAATCATCAATGTTTGAAAAGTTTAACCAGCGTTTGATTTTAACCGTTTTCTTTATCTCACAAACAACACAAGGAATCTTTTAATGTACAAACAATGCACATTTAATCAGATAGAAGAATCTATTCTCATTCAAGCCGGTCATGCAAAGATAAAGCAAATAACATGACGTTATCACTTCAACAAAAACAAACGGAATGTTTCACAGTTTCTACAATCCGACCAACCGAACACAAACTTCAAACTAAACAAAACTTCCACCCACACACAATCCCCAACCGACCATCCATTTGTGCACCATAACCAAACAATTCACCTTTCGAAATTAAGATTAAAAAGGGATTTATTTAAGTTCTCATTTGACTTCAAACTCGACGTCGTCTGCTGCGAGCTCTTGACGCGACCTGTCTGACCTTGGGCGCCGTCAGAGGTGAGTCTCCGTCGTTGACCTTCTCTCACTCCGGTTTTATGCCACTGGTCGATAATTGATGATCAGGGTGATTTAAGGGCATGTGGTGATTGTGCTGTGTGTTCCTTATCTTTAGGTGTTTTATTGATATAGTGGGACTCGATTTCTTGTTTGGAGTTTGGAGATATTGAATGAGCAAAACTTTTTTTTTTTTTTTTTTTTTTTGGGGGGGGGCGTGAATGTCAAAGGTGTTACTGTATTTCTGTCTCTCGCATGATAGTGGTTGCCGCGCGGTAGTGGTGCGAGATACACGCATCTCTACAGGAACTCGTGACTTGTATAAATTTATAGATGAAACCTGTTCCTTTTTCATTAAACTTTTTCTTTCTTCTTTCTTTTCTTTTCTTGTAACAGTACATTTATAATGAAATGTGTTACAGTTAAAGGGGTTGGCCGTTCGCTCTCTTTATTGAATACACCCTATAGATAGATACATTTGAAACCGGTATAGATTTCTGTTTTCTGAATGCCCCAAAAACGGTATTTTTAAATGTTTTACCACGATGGAATAAAACCGTTCCGTTACCACTCCAAATATATATGTACAGACATAAAGAAAACTGTATAGTATTTCATTTTCCTTCTCTTACCTGATGCTTGCATGACTGGTTCTGGTCATGCAAAACGAGACATATTTTGTGGTTTTGCGTTGTAGGTCTACCTGGGTTTGTGGATTCATGATGTCAGTGAGTTATATTTAGTTTATTGATGAATAAGTGCGTGGTGTGTGTATATATATGTGTACACATACACATACACACACACACACATCACGCACACACGTCACACAAAATTACAACCGTAACTTACGGAATGTAGGTGGTTTGTACATATGTGCTTGCTTGGATACATGGACACTGAATCATTAAATGTATTTCATGAAATACTGTCTGAACGCTGTATTTATAGATTTTAAAAAAGTCGTGACGCAGTTTGTTAATCTTTTTTCAGCGTCTTCAACTTTAACGAAACTTCACAAAGGACTTTCCAAACACATTAAAAAAGAACATTTTATTATGCACTTACCGTTTTCTTGCTAGTGTACTGCGTGCCAAATATCCACCCCCTCCCTCTCTCACTCTCCCTTTCTCTTTTATTTCCTTACGTCGTCGAATAACGAGTCACTTTGTGTGTTCACAAAGAAAAGGGGTGTGGTTGTCAGGCACGGGCTAGAGGTGTGCCCGTGAGCAGTGCCTGGTGCCAACGGTGCAGGAGATGCACAGTGTCTAGTAGTGCCAAACCTTTGCTGGTCCTGCAGTGCCAGTCCTCTCTCTCACTCCTTCCCTCACTTCACCTTTTCCTCTCTCTTCTTTTCCTTCTGTCCTATTCCTTCCTTCACCTTCTCACTTCTTTCTTCTCTCCCTTCCCTCACTCCTTTTCTCATGCATTCCTTTTTCATTGATCTCACTCCTTCCTTTTTTTCTCTCACTTCCCCTTCTTTCCCTCTCTCTCACATTCCTTCCTTCCTTCTCTCTCTCCCTCTTTATCTCTCTCTGATTCGTTTGCTCTCTTCCCAGCTCCTTCATTCTCTTACCTTCCCTCTCTTCCATCTTCCTTCCTGTCTTTACCTTACCCTTTCTTTGTCTCTTTCTCGTCTTTACTAAATGCCAGAACAAATAGACAATAATACTGAAATAACTGATAAAGATACCGGTAAGAAATATAAAAAGTACATGAATAAAATGAAGAGAGGTCCCTAAAAAATCTAAAATACTTGAATTTACGCCAAAAAAGAAAGAAAGGAAGACATTAATTTAAGGAAATTTTGAAATCTCGCAAAAGATTTAAGCATACGACAATATAATCATTATTAGAATAACTTCCCCTATAGTTTTAACCTTTGCATGAATATGCTTCTACAAACCGTTCAGCTTTAACGCCCCCAGCTTTAATAAAAATCATGAAAGGGTATTTGCTTGTGATTTATGAATACCTGGCAATTTTTCCTTTCTAATTTGGTTAATATTTATTTTAATTGTTAATGTTTTTGTTGTTAGTGTTTCGTATGTCACTCTTGTTGTTGTTGTTAGTTATTACATTAATTAATGATGATAACAGTAATGACGATTATTACTACACTATTACTATTACTACTACTATTATTATTGTTGTTGTTACTTTTGTTATTGTTATTATTGCTATTATCATCATCATGTTGTTCTTGTTGCTGTTATTATTTTATTGTTTGTAGTTTTACTGTTATTATTATTGCTGTCATTGTTATCATTGTTTTATAGTCATCATGTTATGAATAGTATTTGCGAGACTAGATCGTGACTGACAGCAGTTTCCGAACACCTGATAGGTTTTTCGCTCGTCTCATTTCCTTTTATATTTTTTTTTTTTTTTTTTTTTTTTTCTTTTTTTTT
>NW_023652971.1:0-5080 GCF_015228065.2 Penaeus monodon
GTGTGTGTGTGTGTGTGTGGTTTTGTGGTGTTGTTGTGTGTGTGTGTGTGTGTGTGGGGTTTGGGGTGTGTGTGTGTGTGTGTGGGGTTTGTGTGTTTTGTTGTGGGGTGTGTGGTGTGTGTTGTGTGTGTACAGTCAGAAAAAACCTATCGTTATCATTACTTGTGGTCAATAAGCCCTGAGCGCTAAGCCGTGTTGGGGGGGCTAGTGCTGCCATATGACGATCTTATTATAAGCATGAAATTGAAAAGTGGACTGTAAAAATATTTACACTTTGATACAGCCTCGTTTTTACGATCCCAAATAATACAATATTGATAGTCTTTATACTGCACTGTTCTCTTGAACTTCAACGTATGTCCATCACTTCCTTAGCTCTAAACAACTGCGGGGAAATAGAACTTCAACGAAAGTATCCAAGAGATGGCGTGACAGAGGATACAATTCCGTTGAAGTTTATATTAAAATAATTTATACATCATAGTTATATTTACTCAAAAAAAAAATGATTTTACTTTTTCACCCATTACACTGTAGATGGCAAGTTTTGCTGAGGCGTAGTGTTTTTGTTTTCTTTTTTATTTATTTTCTTTCTTTCTTTCTTTCTTTCTTATTTTCTTTCTTTTTGAGAGAGAGAGAGAAGAGAGACCAGTTCAGATAAAATAAATTTTTTTCTTAAGTTTGTGATTTAAATAGAATAACATTTGATATAATTTCCCTAAATTTGGATTCTTACCTGTTGTAGTATTCGTAAAATTATTTCAACAAATCACAGTCATCGCTAGAGGCGACTCTACCCACGGAATAGTACAAACTACAAAAGTGCTGCCAGATTAAAATTGTCATCTCCAGGCTTACGATACGATTTGGAAACATGGCATATTCATAAAGCTGTTTAGGTTTAAGAGGAGCATTACCTACCATCATGCAAAGCTTCCTTGTTGATAGGAAGTTCAGAGTGGCGTGGGGGAAAAGCGTCTCTAACATGGAAGATCAGCTGGAAGGGTCCCAAAAGGGAGTGTCTCAAGTGTGACTCAGTTCAGCATGCTTTTAATGACATCGTAAAAGTCGTTCCAAGTGTTTTTTTCCTATAGTCTGATGAGGATGACCTCACATTGTTCAGGGGGAAGCTTACAGGATGTGCAATTACATACAGACTGCAGTAATCAAGTGGTTTCAGTGGCAACATACCATGTGTTCAAATTCTCTTCGGGTAAGACCATGGCTATGGGATTTCCACAAAAGAGAAAAGTTCCAAATCCTCCCTGTATTTAGGGGCAAACCCATTGCTTTTTGTTCAAGAAGTGAAAAGCAATTTTTTTTGGGTGCCTCACATCAAACATTTAAACATAAGGTTATGAGAGCGCTGGGTATTTTGGGGGGGTTCTTTCCTACCTCCCTTGGGTGCAGACCGCACAATGTTTTTGGGGTTTTTTAAATCGAGCGTTTATATGTAGCAAACTTGATTATGGATGAGAGGCTTTTTCTGCAACTTTCACTGCTCTCCGGATGCTAGACTCGTTCATGATGAAGCTCGAAAAATCTGTATAGAGCTTTCAGGGAGTCCCTATATGCTGAGTGTGGAGAACCTCTTTCATTACGCCAGGACTACATGAACCTGTTTTACTACATGGAACTTCAAAGGATCCTGGGATCTCGTACATCCAGATCAGTTTTCAACCCCTTGTGAAGATCTCAATTGAATCTCTCCAGGTGTTAGTAGTTGGAGTTCCCCAGTTCCCCTTTGGACCATCTATTTGAGCTGGATTTAGTTGCGATAGGGAAAGGGGAAGATCCAAAGCAGAAATCGGGAAGTTTTTCTTCAACACACTCCGAAGTACCAAGGATCAGATCAATATATACGAATGGTTCAAAAATCTGAAAAGGAAGGAGGAAGACAGCAGTCTTTCTTCGACAGCCTCGATCTTCACTGCAGCTTACATCCATCCTTCGCAGTAAAAATGACTAGAGAGCTTAGGACCTTTTTATTGAAATATATTGCGACTCTCGTAGTGCTTCGTAAGTAATCAAGAGGTTAACCTTATCACATCCAGTGGTAAATTATGTTCGAGATTGGCTTTCACTGATGTCAGCATACCAGCGGATGTGGTATCAGTGGGAATGAACGAGGGCATCTGAGGCTAAGGCAGCTGCCATCACCATGTGAGGGTTGTCTTCCTTCTCCCCCACCCGACTTTAAACCCAGCATCAAAGTTGCCTTCGTGATAAATGGAGGGAGCAAAGGAAGCATACCTCTAGAAACAAACTGCGTGAGATTAGAGTTATGTTTATCAGCATCCTCTAACCGACAAATAGTTGTGTTACAAGGCTAAGTATCCGGCACACAAGGACTGACTCATGGCTGATGATGGCTAAAAGTGAAGCATGGTTTTGAGGATGCCCTGACCATTTTAAAGGTCGACCTCCCAGGCCTTGCTCGTTTTTTTCGTGGGGGGCTTCGGAGACTGGACTGAGGCCCAATGTAGGGGATCACCCCTGCCTTGGAACTCAGCCCTGAGGGTCTTTTCTTCTCCTCCTTTCTTTTCCTTCTCATCTTCATTCCCTTCTTCCATCCACTAATACATTAAATCATTTTCACCCTTTTGTCACAGTGCTTTATCAATATGTATATGCCATTGTCCCCAATTTTTTTTTAACCCCTTTTGGAATTACAAATACCCCCTTTGCGAAATATTTTCCTTTTAGGGCTTCCCCCAAGCATATTTATCGCTATATTTTTAAAAACCTATATAAACCCTTAGATGCGACACGGCGAATTTTTTTATAAAAAATAAATAACGTCGCACAGTGGGAAATTTGTAACCATTCCCAACCAAAGACGTTTTTTCTCCCCCCTTTTTCAGTGATAAATGGAATGTCAATTTTTAAAAAGTTTTTTCCCAAGGAACAAATATTTAAAAATATTTATTTTTGAAAAATTTTGCATAGTTATATATCTTAAAATATAATATTTAGCTTTTTTATATATATATATTATATAAAAATATATATATAATATATATTATATTATTACAAAGCATAAAATTTTAAATTTTAAGAGTAATAACTATTTCCAAATTTCATAAAAAATTTGTTTAATATTTTTCCCTTTGGAAAATTTTAAAATATGAACCACCCTTTATCAGTAAAAAGGGGAGAAAAACTCTTTTGGGCCCCGGGAAGGGCAAATTTCCCCTGTGCGCCGTTATTTATTTTTTTACGAAAAAAATTTCGCCGGTCGGGCATCTAAGGGTTTTTTAGTAGCGTATTCAAAATATAGCGATAAGATGATGCTTGGGCGAAGCCCCTAAATAAGGAAGTATTTTCGTTCATAAGGTGGTATTTGTAGATTCCCAGAAGGGTTAAAACAACTAAATGTGCTAGACAATGGTCATATAGCATTATGTGATAAAGCACTGTGACAAAAGGTGAAATGAGTTAATGTATTAGTGGATGGAAGAAGGGATGAAGATGAGAAGGAAAAGAAAAGGAGGAGAAGAAAAGACCCTGCAGGGGCTGAGGTCCAAGGCAGGGGTGTGATCCCCTACATTGGCCTCAGTCCCAGTCTCCGAAGCCCCCCACGACAACAACGAGCAAGGGCCTGGGAGGTGCGACCATTAATGGCTCATGGCATTCCTCACAACATGCTTCACTTTTAGCCATCATCAGTCCATGAGTTAGCCTTGTGTGACGGATACTTAGCCTTGTAAACACAACTATTTGTCGGTTAGATGGATGCTGATCACATAACTCTAATCTCACGCAGTTTGTTTTCTAGAGGTATGCTTCCATTGCTCCCTCCATTTATCACGAAGGCAACTTCTGATGCTGGTTTCAAGTCGGTTGTGGGAGAGGAAGACAAGCATCACAGGCTGAGTGGCAGCTGCCTAGCCCTCAGATGACCTCGTTCATTCCACTGATACCAACATCCGCTGGTATGCTGACATCAGTGAAAGCCAATCTCGAACATAACTTACCATGGATGTGATAAGGTTAACCTCTTGATTACTTACGAAGCACTACGAGAGTCGCAATATATACAATAAAAAGGTTCCTAAGCCTCTTAGTCATTTTGACTGCTGCAAGGATGGCATGTAACCGCTGCAGTGAAGATCGAGGCTGTCGAAGAAAGATGCTGTCTTCCTCCTTCCATTTTCAGATTTCGAACCATTCGTATATATTGTATCTGATCCTTGGTACTTCGGAGTGTGTTGAAGAAATATCTTCCTGATTTCTGCTTTGGATCTCTCCCCTTTCCCTATCGCAACTAAATCCAGCTCAACTAGATTGGTCCAAAGGGGGAACTGGGGAACTCCAACTACTAGACACATGGAGAGATTCAAATTGAGATCTTTCACAAGGGGGTTGAAAACTGATCTGGATGTACGAGATCCCAGGATCCTTTGAAGTTCCATGTAGTAAATCAGGTTCATGTAGTCCTGGCGTAATGAAAGAGGTTCTCCACACTCAGCATATAGGGACTCCCTGAAAGCTCCTATACAGATTTTGCGAGCTTCATCATGAACTGAGTCTAGCATCCGGAGAGCAGTGAAAGTTGCAGAAAAAAGCCTCTCATCCAAATCAAGTTGCTACATATAAACGCTCGATAAAACCGCAAAATCATGTGCGGTCTGCACCCCAAGGCAGTAGGAAAAACCCGCAAAATACTAAGCGCTCTCATAACCTTCATGTTTAACTGTTTGATGTGAGGCACCCACAAAAATTGCATTTCACTTCTTGAACAAAAAGCAATGGGTTTGCTCCTAATACAGGGAGATTTGGAACTTTTCTCTTTTGTGGAAATGCATAGCCATGGTCTTACCCGAGAGAATTTGAAACATGGTATGTTGCCACTGCACCACTTGATTTACTGCAGTCTGTATGTCATTGCACATCCTGTAAGCTTCCTCCTGAACAATGTGAGGTCATCCTCATACAGACTATAGGAAACAACACTTGGAACGACTTTTACGATGTCATTAAGAGCAATGCTGAATGAGTCACATAGACACTCCCTTGTGGACCCTCGCTGTCTTCCTGTTAGAGACGCTTTTCCCACCCGACACTCCATTTTGGGTAA
>NW_023652973.1:0-5078 GCF_015228065.2 Penaeus monodon
CCCAGCCCTGGGGTAACTGGTGTTCGGGGAAGTGGCCTTTGCCAGTCCCTTCTCCCAGAAAATCCTCTGGCAACGCACCAAATGAATGGATATGCGGGGGGTAAGGGTGCTATCCCTCCCACCCAGCAAGAAAGGGGGGCTGTGGGTTACGCGGCAAATGTTGGGGCGCAGGATGGGAATGAGAGTACTTGTCCCGCCTGTGCCCTGCCAGGCGCCAACCCACCATGAAGCTAGTGGGGAAAAGCCCTCGGACCCCCAGGGGGATGGATGGCCCCACAGCCCGCCGACCCCTCCCTTTATTTAAGGCAGCGTCAGCGGAGGCGGCAGAGGTGAGCGTCCACCAGAGTGACGACCCGGGGCTTAACCTCAGGCGAGCTTTCCGGGTAGACACTTGGAACATCCGGCAAGATGAGCGGTTACCTCTGCTATTGCGAGAATGGAGTGACTGGGATTTGAGATGGCTGCAAGGAGGGGGTGAGAGGACCTGGTAGCAGCTCGACAGTAGGGGTGGGTACACCTACTACTGGTCGGGCCTCAGCGATGGTCACCACCTTCAGGTGTAGCCATAGCCATCCCCAGCCGATTTCAGCCCTCGGGGGACCCCTGCTGATGAGCGTATTATGGCATTAAGACTGAAGCATGCTTTTGACTTCATGTCTCTTATTGCTGTATCCCGCCTACCGACGTATGTAAACTCGATGTGAAAGAGGCGTTCTACACCAAACTCTCATCTGTGACATACAATTGCCCCTGCGAGTATTGCATTGTTCTGGGCGACTTCAAAGCGGTATCCAGCTGTTACCGAGCTAGCTATGAGATGTTTGTCGGCTCGGGAGCTGACCCCAGCAGCGAGAATAGCCTCCTTCTCCGGGACTTTGCTAGGTCCCAGGAATGAGGATCTCTGCTCCTGGTACCAGCGCTCCAACCTGCATCGTTGGACATGGTACAGTGATACGGGCACAGTGGCCAAGGAGATCGACCACATTTTTGTTAGCCTGCAGTGGAGGAGTGCCGAGTTCTGTGGCACTGACCATAGGCTGGTTGTGACTACCCTGCGGGTCTGCCTTCAAAATTCCCTGTCCCTCCAGTGGCCACTCTAGCTTTTCACTTGGACACACTAAGGGGGGAGGAGTGTGCCTTTGGGGTTCACCATGGCAGTCTCTGACCGTTTCACAGAACTTGACTACCCACGGACCCAATTGCTCTGTGGGAGCTCTTCAAGCGCGTAACACCCCGAAAGCAGCTCAGGGGTCCATTGGCGCACGCCCAAGGGCAAGGAGAATTCCAGCTCCCTAGAGACATTAGAGGCCACTGAACGTGTCGCAAGGCTCGGCTGAATGGTAATCAAGTCTTGTGTCGCTCCATGGTGCGTAGGGCTCGGAATTGCTGAGAAGGGACGAGGAACCGTTCATCAGGAATCTTGCTGAGGAGGTAAAGGCCATTTTTTGGTAAATGACCTTCGCCTGCCTCCCAAAGCCCTGAGAAAGTTAACTCTAAGCCCCCTCGCAGATGACTGCAGCCCAATCAGCGGATGGACAGATCATCTCAGATCATGTTGGGGTTCGTGAATGTTGGGCTGGGGATTTGAGCAGTTTTACCAGTTAGACCCTCCAAACAGTTACCCTTGGGATGCAAGCGATTCACAGTACCTGTGCCTTTACCCACCCATCAGTGAGGAACCTCCTACCCTAACAGAGTTAGGATGGCAATTTCCAAGCTGAAGCATGGGAAAGTGCAGGCATATGTGATATCCCTGCTGAACTGCTAAAGGCTGGGGGTAAACCCTATGGTTCAGGGCTTGCAGAAACAGTCCTGACTGCCATTTGGCAGTTTTTGTACTATTCCCCCTAACCTGTTGAGGGGCGTGATCATCCCTCTCTGAAGGGGAAAGGGGATCGTTGGAATTGTAGCAACTACCATGGCATTAAAACTGCTCAGATACCAGGCAAGTATCGCCCACATTTTTTGAAATGGATCCACTATCACCTACTGAGTCATCAGAACCGGAGCAGGTCTGGATTTACTCCTGGCAAGTCCAAAATAAACCGAATACTAGCAGTTCGAGTAATTGGGGAAAACCTGTCTTGAGTTTGGTCGTGGGATGCTTGCAACCCTACATGGATCTCAAGATTATTGGCCTAAAGCAAGCGTTTATAATGGTACTAAAAGTGCTGTAAGTGGTGTGGGGGCCTGTCGAACTTCTTCCCTGTTAAGGCAAGGTTGTTCCTTGCACCAACCTTTTTAACACCTGTAAAGGACTGGATAGGCCCTGGTGGCCGAGTGGTTAGAGCATCGGACTCAGGGCTGTCACGACGGCAATCTGAGTTCGAGGGTTCGAGTCATTGGCCGGGGCGTTTTCTCCCTTGGGCAAGGAACTTCACCTCGATTGCCTACCTAGCCAATGGGTGCCAACCAGCCCAAGTCAGTGCCGGTCCCAGAACCGGGGAAATAGAGATGGTGGGCTCGATAAAACACCGGGCGGAAGGCAAAGGCAAGCCACCGCTCTAAATTGCCAAGAAAATCATGGAAATCAATGATTGCCTACTTAGCCCCTGGGTGGGGCCCAAACCAGCCCCAAATCAGTGCTGTTCCAAGCCCGGATAAAACAGAGAGAATGATTACCTTCAAGGTAACACCGGCACTCTCTGTGGAAAGGAACTGGGGACCCTACCACGTACTCACTCCATATCATCACAACATGAAAACTACAATTAAGTATCATGCTGTGACCACGGCGGCTCAAAATGGGAAACCCACCGTTAAAAAAAAATGGACGGATAATGGGCAGAGCTACTAGCCAAAGTCATGTGAAGCAACACTAGGGAATATCAAGGTCTCAGACCTTGTCTTTGATGATGATGTTGCCATCCTATCTGAGTCCCTGGAGTCGCTGGTGGCGGCTGTGATGCATTTAGCAATGAGGCGAGCCATAAGTCTAGAGGTCTCTTGGATCAAAACCAAGATTCAGGACTTTAGGGGCCTGTTAGGGGAAGCTGTTCAGTCGATCCTGCTTGCGGCAAGGACGTTGAAGTTACAGAGAGTTTTAATACCTTGGTAGCGTAGTCCATATCTCTGGGCTGTCAGACTAAGAAGTCAATAGACAGTTTGGTCTGCAACGGAACCATGAACTCGATCAACAAGAGCTTGGAGATGTTGGTACCGGTCATAGAGTTGTTTGTGTAACAAGTCCTTTTGCCGGGTCATGGGATACAGTTGGCAAAGGGGCACATGTCAACCGACGTTACACGGCGAGACTGATGGGACCTGTTACTTGCATAATCCGGGATCGCCAACTCAGGCTATATGGTCCCCTAGCTCGTTTCCTCTGGATGACCCTGCCCATCAGGTTGTCTCTTTTCAAGACAACCTGGGTGGAGGAGACCTGTGAGACGATCCAGGAGGTCATGGCTTGGGCAGCTCGATGAGACCTGCGCGAGAATTAGAGATGGGCCGTGGAGACTCGCCTTGAGGGACCCTCGTGTTGGAAGCGGATGGTGGATGCGACCATGCGCCCCACATATATATATATATATATATATATATATAATATATATATATATATAATGCTTACATAAACATACATATATATAAATGTATAATATAGAGATTAGATAGAGATATAAACACCCACGCATCAAATACATACATATACACATTTATATATGAAATATAATATATATATATATGTATATATTATATATAATATATTATATATATATATATGTATATATATTAGATATATATAATATATATATATATATTGTGTGTGTGTGTGTGTGTGGTGTGGTGTTGTGTGTGTGGTGTGTGTGTGTGTGTGCGCGTGCGCGCGCGTGTGTGTGCGTGCGCGTGTGTGTATGTATTTATGTGTATATATATATATATATATATATATATTCATACACTCACACACGAAAATATATATTTATATATACATATATATGGCAATATACATGAATTCATATCTACACACACATATATATATATATGTGTGTGTGTGTGTGTGTGGTGTGTGTGTGTGTGGGTGTGTGTGTGTGTGTGTGTGCTGTGTGTGTGTTGTGTGTGTGTGGTGTGTGTGTATGTGTGTGTGGTGATGTGGTTGAAATGTGTATAATTACATATATAATAAATATCTAATATATATGCATATATATACATAGTTACATATATACATAATTATTTTATATACATATATATTTCTAGACAAATGTGTGTGTGTTTGTGTGTGTGTGTGTGTGTGTGTCTGTCTGTCTGTGCGTATGATATATTTTTTTCTAACGGTAGGTTCATGTTTGAGCCGCCGTGGTCACAGCATGATACTTAATTGGTGTTTTTCATGCTGTGATGCTCTTGGAGTGAGTACGTGGTAGGGTCCCCAGTTCCTTTCCACGGAACTTGATATATATACATATATAATATAGATATTTATATATATACCTCAAATGTATATATATATTATATACAAATATGCACACACACACACACCACCACACACCACACACACACACACACATACACACACACACACACGCACACCACACACACACACACACACACACACAAACACACCACCACACACACACACACACACACACACACACACACACACACACACACACACACACACACACCACACACACCACACACACACACACACACACACATACACAGCACACACACCACACAAACACACACATTTTTGTGTATTTGTGTGTGTATGTTTGTCTGTGCGAATGTGGTCTTCGTGTGTGTGTGTGTGTGTGTGTGTGTGTGTGTGTGTGTATGTGTGTGTGTGTGTGTGTTGCGGCGTGCGTGCGTGTGCGTGTATGTGTGTTTATGTGTGTGTGTGTAAGTGGTGTATTTTCATGTACATGTATTTTTTATATGCATGTATGTATATATACAGAAATTTGTATATATACATGTAGTATACATATATACTAATATATATATATATATATATATTATATATATATATATATATATATATATATATATGTATATAGTATACACACACACCACACACACCACACACACACACACACACACACACACACACACACACACATATATATTATACA
>NW_023652974.1:0-5078 GCF_015228065.2 Penaeus monodon
ATTTTAAAAAAATTTAATTAAAATAATAAAAAAAAAAATTTTTTAAAAAATATAAAAATAAAAAATATATAAATTAAATATCATAAATTTATCAAATTTCTTTATTCTCACTTTTATCCTCATTATTGTCATGATTAATACGATTTTGGAATATTCATTATACCCTAATAATTGCCAAAATCATCAAGAAAATAAAAAAAAACGTCATTTTAAAAAAGTTTCAAATTTTTTTTTTCTAGAAGGCTATATTTCGCTAGATTTTACCGCTTTTTGATTTTGGTAATATTTTCTTTTACCTTTTTATTATAATGGAGACAATTTCTGTTATTATCATCATTATTATCATGATTATATGCAATATTATCATTATCACCATTATATCAGTTATCATCATCATTATCATTAATTGCAATTATCATAAACATTATGCAATTATTATCATATATTATTGCAATTATTGGTATATAATATTATTTAAATTTGAAAATATACTAATAACAACAACAATAATAATAGAAATAACAATAAATATATAACAATAATAACGAATTATATATAATTAATTTATATCATTATTTAAATTAATATCGTAATTACAGTAATTAATACTGTTATAATAATTTTTGCAATATATACAGTAAAAATGATAATAATGATAATAATACAATATAATATATTAATAACGATATTATAACGACTATTAACATTATTATTATACTTATTATTATTATATTATTGTTCTATTACGTTATGATATATGTTTTGGCAATAATACTATATAAAAAAAGTAATAATAATAATAATATAATAATATAAATAATAATAAATAATAATAATAATAATAATATGATAAATAATTAATAATAATAATAATAATAATAATAATAATAAAATAATAATAATTAATAATATTATAATAATAATAATAATAACAATAATAATTATTTAAAAATAATAATAACAATATATAATATAATAATAATGATAATATGATAATATTAATAATCTCAATATTATCAAAATTCTCTTTATTCCCACTTTTATCCTTATTATTGTCATGATAATACGATTTTGGTAATTATTATCATTTACCCAATAATTGCAAAATCATCAAGTAAATCGAAAAAAAACGTCATTTTGGAGTTTACTCTTAAAAGTATATTTCGCTAGATTTTGCCGCTTTTTTCGATTTGGAATTATTTTCTTTTACCTTTTTTTATTATAAATGGAGACAGTTACTGTATATTATCATCATTATTATTCATGATTATCAAATATTATCATTATCATCAATATTATCACCATTATCATCATCATTAATCATCATTATTGCAATTATTATCATCATTATTGCAATCATTATCATTTATTATTGCAATTATTGCAGATAATATATAATTTTGCAACTATCTAATAAACAACAATAATAATAAAATAACAATATAATAACATAATAACGATATTATAATATTATTTATATCATTTTTTAATTAATTCGTAATTACAGTAATTATTACTGTTATAATAATTATTTTTGCAATTATACTACTAGTAAAAATGATAATAATGATAATAATAGCAATAATAATATTAATAACGATATTATAACGACTATTAACATTATTATTATACTTATTATTATTATTATTATTATTGTTATATTTACAGTTATAATATTTTTGGCAATAATTACTAATAAAAAAAGTAATAATAATAATAATAATAATAATAATAAATAATAATGATATTAATATAATAATAATATAATAATAATAAAATAATAATAATAATAATAATAATAATAATAACAATAATACATAATTATTAAATTTTTATTATTATTATGTAATAATAATAATAATCAAATGTTATAAATTCTCTTATCTCACATTTATCATTCATTATTGTTATGATTAATACGATTTTGGTAATTATTATCATTATTACCCTAAATAATTGCAAAAAATCATCAGAGAAATCGAAAAACGTCATTTTGGAGTATACTCTCAAAATGTATATTTCGCTAGATTTTGCCGCTTTTTCGACTTTTGGGAATTATTTTCTTTTACCTTTTATTATAAATGGAGACAATTCCTGTTATTATATCATTCATCATCATGATATAATCAATTTATCATTACCATCATCGTTATCATCATTATTATCATATGCAATTATTATCATCATTATTGCAATTAATTATCATTATTATTGCAAATATTGCAGTTATAATATATAATTTTTGCCAACTATGCTAATAACAAAAACAATAAAAAATAGAAATAACAATAATAATAACAATAATAAAGATATTATTATAATTATTTATATCATTATTTTAATTAATATCGTAATTACAGTAATTATTACTGTTATAATAATTTTTGGAATTATACTACTAGTAACAAAGATAATAATGATAATAATAACAATAATAATATTAATAACGATTATAACGATATTTAAAATTATTATATTTTTATTTTTATTTATTATTTTTATTTTTACAGTTTAATATATTTTTTGGAATAAAACTAATAAAAATAATAAAAATAATAAAAATAATAAAATATAAAATTATTATCAATATTTTAAAGGGAAAATAATAATAAAAATAATAATAATAATAAAATAATAATAATAATAATAATATAATAATAATAATAAAAATAATAAAAAGTAATAATAAAAAAATAATGTAAAATTGTAATATTTAATAATCATCAAATGTTACAAAATTCTCTTTCTTCTCTTTTTATCCTCATTGTTTTTCATGTTAAAACGATTTGGTAATTATTTTATTTTTAGCTAATAATTGCCAAAATCACAAGAAAACGAAAAAACCTCATTTGGGGTATACTTCAAAAAGGGTATATTTCGCTAGATTTTTCCGCTTTTCACTTTTGGGAATTTTTTTTCTTTTACCCTTTTTTTTAAAATGGGGACAAATTCCGTTTTATCATCATTATTATCAATTATCTCAATTTATCATTATCTCTCATTATCATCATTATCTCTACTCATCATTATCATCATTATTGCAATTTTTATCATCATTATTGCAATTTTATCATTATTATTGTAAATTTTTGCAGTTTGTATAAATTTTGCAACTATAAATAAAAACAACAATAACAAAAAAAGACAATAAAAATAACAAAATAACGATATTATAAAATTATTTACATCATTATTTTAAATTTAAAATTTGTAATTACGTAAATTTTTACTGTTAAATAATTATTTTTGCAATTTTACTACTAGTAAAAATGATAAAAATATAATAAAAAAAAATAAAATATTAATAACCATATCATAACGACTATTTCATTTTTATTTTGTTTTTATTTTATTATTATTTTTATTATACAGTTATGAATATTTTTGGGAATATACTAATAAAAAAAGAAATAATAAAAAAATAATAAAAATAAAAATAATGATAATAAAAATAATAATAATAATAATAATAATAATAATAATAATAATAATAATAATAATAGTAATAATAATAATAATAATGATAATATTGATAATGTTAATAATCATCAAATGTTACCAAAATTCTCTTTATTCTCACTTTTACCCTCATTATTGTCATGATTAATACTTTTTTTGTAATTATTATCATTATTACACTAATAATTGCCAAAATCATCAGAGAAATCGAAAAAACGTCATTTTGGAGATTTAATCGCTTTTTTGACTTTTCGGAATTATTTTCTTTTACCTTTTTTTTATTATAAATGGAGACAATTCCTGTTATTATCATCATTATTATTATGATTATCATCAATATTATCATTATCATCATCATTATCATCATTATCATCATTATCATCATCATCATCATTATTGCAATTATTATCCTCATTATTCCAATTATTAACATTATTATTGCAATTATTGCAGTTATAACATATAATTTTGCAACTATACTAATAACAACAACAATAATAATAGAAATAACAATAATAATAACAATAATAACGATATTATAATAATTATTTTTATCATTATTTTAATTAAAAATCGTAATTACAGTAATTATTACTGTTATAATAATTTTTTTGCATTTTACACTTACTAGTAAAATGTAATAATGATAATAATATCAATAATAATATTAATACGATATTATAACGCTATTAACATTATTGTTATACTTATTATTATTATTTTTATTGTTTATTATACAGTTATAATATATGTTTTGGCAATAATACTAATAAAAAAGTAATAATAATAATAATAATAATAATAATAATAATGATAATAATAATAATAATAATAATAATAATAATAATGATAAATATAATTATTATTATGATTATAATAGTAATAATAATAATAATAATAATAATAATAATAATAATAATAATAATAATAATAATAATAATAATAATAATAATAATATTAATAATCATCAAATGTTATCAAATTCCTTTTTTCTCACTTTTATCCTCATTATTGTCATGATTAATACGATTTTGGTAATTATTATCATTAATACCCTAATAATTGCAAAAAAGCATCAGAGAAATCGAAAAAACGTCTTTTTGGAGTATACTCTCAAAAGTGCTATATTTCGCTAGATTTTGCCGCTTTTTCGACTTTTGGGAATTATTTTCTTTTACCTTTTTTATTATAAATGGAGACAATTCCTGTTATTATCATCATTATCATCATGATTATAATCAATATTATCATTACCATCATCGTTATCATCATTATTATCATTATTGCAATTATTATCATCGTTATTGCAATTATTATCATTACTATTGCAATTAAATTGCAGTTATAATATATAATTTTGCCAAATATACTAATAACAACAACAATAAAATAGAAATAACAAAAAATAATAAAAATAATAACGATATTTTTAATAATTATTTATATCATTATTTTAATTAATATCGTAAATTTCAGTAATTGTACTGTAATAAAAATTATTTTTGCAATTATACTATAGTAAAAAAGATAAAAATGATAAAAAAACAATAATAATATTAATAAAGTATTTTAACGACTATTTAAAATTTTTATTTTTAAAATTTTTATTATTTTTTTTA
>NW_023652976.1:0-5078 GCF_015228065.2 Penaeus monodon
AAAAAGGTATAGTAGATCCATTAATTTTGGTCAAGATGAAGTAATATCTACCAAGGCTGCTGAACTATCTGAGGAGGAGAGAAATCTGGCAGCAACGTCACTGGACCTGCCTTTAAACTTAGTCCTCCTCACGATCTTGTGGTTTTATGACTCTCAGGCAGTTAACAGGTTGACCAGTGTGACAGAACTCTTTATAGAAACATGGAAATTAAGCAAGAAAAACGTTGAAGGCCGGCTTTTAGAAGGTGTAAAAAAGAGGAACTTAGATCCAAGAGAGATGAGAAGCAAAATTGAAATTTGTCTGAAGGCACTTTATAAAGAAGCCTTGATAAGTCACATAAAAGATAACATTGGATTAGAAGAGGCTTCAGTACAAAGGCTTAAGGATACTTGTGGTCACTTAAATTTGTCCAGTGATGAGATTCTCAGTGGCTTTTTGGTCAAGGCAACTTCTGATGTGAATGAGGAAATCACTTACACTTTTCCTCATAAAGATTTGCAGGAATTTTATATTGCTTTGTATATAAATGATGTCCTCCAAGATTTGAGTATATCTCAAATAGTATATGACATTGAAACCTATCTTCAGATGAGTTGCATACCTGTAGAGTACAGGCAACGTATTCTTACTCCTGTACCCAATATTCTAAAAGAATATGAATATTGTAAGTCCTCTAGGACTATATGAATGTTCTTGAACAAATGTTCGAGGAAGTTGTTGAAGAATCAGAGAAAGAAAAGAGGCAATTAGATTTGAAAAACCTTAGAGGCATTTTAATTCATCTGACTGGACTTATGCATTGGAGAAGATCATTGGGTGGAGAAGAGAGCTGAAAAATTACTACATTATTAAAGATTCAGGTGTTGAAAGCAGAGTTCACTGGCTGCATATACTCTCACTCATCAACTGTGATGATACTTTGGTCAAACACATTGCAGGTATGATGAAACTTACAGGACATATAACAATTCTAGGCAGGAACATTGCTCCCTATACCAGAGTCTTGAAGTATGCACAGCCAAAGAGTGTCTTGATCACAGTTAGTAGCAGGCCAGAAGATGTTCCCCTGCAAGAGTTTCATGAATCTTCACGAGTCCTGGGAGGTAAAGGTGTGTCTTGAAGAAGACTTTCAGAATTCTACAAGCATAAATAGTGACACTGATAACTCTCTAAAGGAAATGTTTCAGAGGTAAGATCATACATCATCAATTCTGTTGTAAAGAGTGTTTAATATTCTGACCAAGACAGAAGTGTATATACAAGCCATCAGCATTTACAAATGTAGGAGATATATGAAGGAGAATGAGTAACTACAAATAAAGAAATGAAAATGAAAAGTTGTAAATAATACATTTGGATTTTTATCTCTCTAATGTAATTTCTGATCAATTTATAGATATAAATGTCTCATTACATCTTATTTTATAGCTATTTGTTCTTGTCTGTATCTTTTGTTGTAATTGTGTTTTGAAGGCGGATTTTTATATTTGGTGCCAAGACTTTCCCAATGCATGGCCTTTTTTCATTCCAATAGGAGAAAAAAAATTTATGTAGAGACATGATATAGTTTGTGAATACAGGAGATACACTTTTATTTTGTTCATGTATTTTTCTGTTTTCTTTTGTTGATATTTTTTTAAGTTAAAAATCTGGAATCTAAAATGTTCCATGTAACCCCATTTTTTCAAGATTCACAACTGAAATTAAAACATTTATTTTCTGTATGATAACAAAATCTTTCTTTTAACCACATTCATAATGGGATGACATCAAGTTGTGTATACTAAAGGCATATCTATAAGCTACAGTCTGTATAAATGTTAATTCTATATCTTTTGCAGATGCAGAGTGACAGGTTTCGTGGGATATTGGTTAATGATGCTGCAACTCTTCTCCTAGCCATCTGCAGTATCTTAGTCTGCAGTGACTGACAGCAACCAATATGAGTTTCTGGTTTTTGTACTGAATTTAATCCAGTCAGGACAGCCCAATTGAAACAAACTATGTGCAGTTTTTCTCCTTACGACTATGATCTATTTAGCTTTATCAACGTTTTCTTTGTCAATTTGCATCACATGCATGTATACCTGCATGGCGAAGGGTGAGTATATATATATATGCATTATATATATATATATATATATAATATAAATATATATATTATTATTATATATATATATATATAATCATATCCTCATCTCCAAGGGGCTAACGCCGACGGGGGCGCATGGCCGCATTCCACCCTTCAGCTTCCAGCCACGAGGATTCCTCGAGGCGAAGTCTCCAGGAGGCACACAGACCATCTCTAGTTCCTCGCGACAGGTCTCGTCGAGCTGCCCAAGCCATGATCTCACTAGAGTCCCACGGGTCTCCTCACCCAGGGTGTCTCGCAGAGAGACAACCTGGGGGGGCAGGGTCGTCATAGGGAGGCGAGATAGGTGGCCATATAGCCGAGTTGGCGATCCCGGATTATGCAAGTAACAGGTCACCTGCCGTGCACGGTGTAACCGCCGGGTGGGACACGTGGTCTGCAACTGTACCCATGATCCGGCGGAAGGGACTTGTTACAAAGGCATCAAGGCGAGACTCCAAGGCACTGGATAGCGTCCAGGTTTCGCTTCCATAGAGCAAAACTGGAGTATCAAGGCCTTGAAGACACGCAGCTTGGTCCCTTCTGCTATAGGTACCGACAGTCTCAAAGATCTTGTTGATCGAGTTCATGGCTCTGTTGCCAGACCAATCGTCTAATGACTTCATGGTCTGGACAACCAAGAGAGTATGGACTACGCTACAAAGGTATGTAAAACTTTCTGGGACGTCAACGCCTCCTCGCCGCAAACAGGATAGACTGAACGGGTTCCCTAAACAGGCCCCCAACGTCCTGAATCTGCTTGCGTCCAGGAGACATCTAGGCCTAGGGGGCTTCGCTCATTGACTAAATGCATAAAGAGCCGCCTCAAGTGAATCCAAAGGACTCAGATAGGATGGCAAATCAGTCGGCAAAGTCAAGGTCCGAGACATTAATATTGCCTAGGTTGCTCCGCACTGACTTTGGCTCAGTAGCTAGCCCATATCCAGTCCATACAAGTGCTGAAAAGTGTTGGTGCAAGGACACAGCCTTGCCTCACACAGGAATTAACAGGGAAGAAGTCGACATACCCCCCCCAACACATTACAGCACTTTCAAGTACCAGTATAGAGGCCTGCTATCAGGCCAAAATCTGTGTCGGAATTCCTCCTGAGCCCAGGATCTCCCATAGCATTCCCGATGCACTGAGTCAAACGCCTTCTTGAGGTCGATGTAGGATGCAAGCAATCCACGACCAAACTCACGACGGCGTTCCACAATTACTCGACAGCGCTAGTAATACGGTCTATGTGGACTTGACAGGAGTAAATCAGACTGTCCGGTTATCTGGTGCCTCAGTAGGGGTCTGCGGATCGTTTCAGAAGAATGTGAGCGAGAACCTTGCCCTGGTATGCTTGCATTGTAATGCCACGGTAGTTGCTACAGTCCCAACGATCCCCTTTCCCCTTCCAGAGAGGGAGACCACGCCCCTCAGCAGGTCAGGGGAATTTGGTACCGACTCCAAATGGCAGTCAGGACTGTATGCAGGCCCCGAGCCATAGGTTACCCAGCCTTTAGCAATTCAGCAGGGATTCCATATGCCTGACAGCTTTCCCGTCTTCAGCTTGGAAACACCAGCTAACCCGGTTAGGGTAGGAGTTTCCTCGTGATGGTGGGCCGGCAAAGGCACTTGAGGACATCGCTTGCATCCAAGGAAAGTTGGAGGGTCACACCTGGTACAACTGTTCAAAATCACTCAGCCAACGTTCCACGAACCCCAACATGATCTGAGATGATCCGTGCATCCGCTTGACGGACTGCAGTCATCTGTGAGGAGGGGTAGGTCAGTTTTCTCACTTTCTTCTTTTTTGGGGCTTGGTAGGCAGGGGCGAAGCATTTACCAAGAAATGGCTTCGACTCCTCAGCCAAGATTCCTGATGAACTGTTCCTTGTCCCTTCAAGCAGTGTTCGAGCCATACGCACCATGGAACGACGCAAGACTTGATTCCCATTCAGCGAGCCTTGGACACGCTTCAGTGGCCTCTAATGTCTCCAGGGAGATGGTATTCTGCCTTGTCCTTGGGCGTACGCCAATGGACTCCTGAGCTGCTTCGAGTGTTACGCGCTTGAAGGACTCCCACAGAGCAACTGGTCCGTCAGGTTGCTGGTTCTGGAATCGGTCAGAGACTGTCCTGGCGAACCCACGGGCACACTCCTCCTCCCTTAGTCTGTCCAAGTGAAACACCTTAGGGTGGCCACTGGAGGGACGGGGAGTTTTGAAGTGGACCCGCAGGGTAGCCACAAGCAGCCTATGGTCGGTGCCACAGAACTCAGCACTCCGGTAAACCCTGCAGTTCTGGAGGATCCTCCATCGCGTGCTGACAAGAATGTGGTCGATCTCCTTGGCCACTGTACCCGTATCGCTGTACCAAGTCCAGCGATGCGGTTGGAGCGCTGGTACCAGGAGCCAGAGATCTCATTTTCTGGGACTAGCAAAGTCCCGGAGAAGGAGGCTATTCTCGCGCTGGGATCAGCTCCGAGCCATGGGGGCGACAGAACATCTCAGTAGCCAGCTCGGTCACAGCGGATACCGCATTGAAGTCGCCCAGAACAATGCGAATTCTCGCGGGGCAATCGTCTGCCACAGATGCGAGTTTGGCGTAGAACGCCTCTTTTCACATCGATTTTATATACATCGGTAGGAGCGTATACAGCATAAGAACAATGAAGCCAAAAGCATGCTTCAGTCTCAATGCCATGATACGCTCATCAACGGTGCACCTCACTACCGCGGGCTGAAGTCGTGGGATGGCTATGGCTACACCCTGGAGGTGGTGACCATGCTGCGGCCCGACCAGTAGTAGGTGTACCACCCACACTGATCGTGCCGCTACCAGGTCTTCTCACCTCTGAGAGGGCAGCCACCTCAACTCCCATCGCTTCAATTCCCGGCTATTCCGCAAGACGGAGTCAACCTACCGAACCGCCGGGCAAGGACTCCGGTGCAAT
>NW_023652977.1:0-30755 GCF_015228065.2 Penaeus monodon
ACTTTCGAACGGTGCACTTTCAAACAGGCCCCAAAGTCCTGAATCTTGGTCTTGGGCCCAGGGACTCTAGGCCTAAGGGTTCGCTCTTTGGGCTAAAGCATCGAGAGCCGCCACTAGAACTCCAAGGACTCAGATATATAGCAACATCGTCGGAAAAGTCAGGTCTAAGACTTTGTATTCCCTAGTGTTCTTCACACTGACTTTGCTAGTAGCTCTGCCCATTACCCAGTCCTTACAGGTGTTGAAAAATGTTGGTGAAAGGACACAGCCTTGCCTCCCCCCTGAATTAACAGGGAAGAAGTTCGACAGACCCCCACCCACACTTTACAGCACTTTCAGTACCAGTATAAAGGCTTGCTATTAGGCCAATAATTTGTGTCAGAATTCCCCTGGAATGCTTTCCCTCAGGATCTCCCTGGCCACTGGAGGGATGGGGAGTTTTCAAGTGGACCAGCAGGGTAGCCACAATCAGTCAGTGCTACAGAACTCGGCACTCCGGTAAACCTTGCAGTTCTGGTGGATCCTCCATCGCATGCCAAAAGATGTGGTCGTTCTCCTTGGCCACTGTACCCGTATCGCTGTACCATGTCCAGCGATGCGGGTTGGAGCACTGGTACCAGGAGCCAGAGATCCTCATTTTTTGGGACCTAGCAAAGTCCCAGAGAAAGAGGCTATTCTCACTGCTGGGATCAGCTCCCGAGCCATGGGGGCCGACAGACATCTCACAAACAGCTCGGTCACAGCCAGATACCGCATTGAAGTCACCCAGAACAATGCAAATATCTCGTCGGGGGCAATTGTCTGCTACAGATGCTAATTTGGCTTAGAACGTCTCTTTCACATCAATTTTTACATATATCGGTAGGAGCGTATACAGCAGTAAGAGATGTGAAGCCAAAAGCATGGTTCAGTCTCAATGCCATAATATGCTCCTCAAAACCGGTGTCCTTCAACTACCGCGGGCTGAAGTCGGCTGGAGTATGGCTATGGATACACCCTGGAGGTGGTGACCATCGCTGCGGCCAACCCGTAGTAGGTGTACCCCCATACTGATCGTGCCACTACCAGGTCTTCTCACCTCCGAGAGGGCAACCACCTCAACTCCCAGTTTGCTTCAATTCCTGCAATAGTAGAAGTAACCACTCATCCTGCTGCAAGGAAAGGATGTTCCAAGCCTCAGGTGGTCACTCTGGGTTTCATGCCACCTCTACCGTCCCCGCTGACGCTGCCCAAATAAAGGGATTCGGCGGACTGTGGGGCCCCCCATCCACCTCTGGGGTTCCTGAGGGCTTTGGCCCACAAGCTTCATATGGGTTGGCGCCTGCCGGGGTGCAGGCGGGACGAGTAACTCTCTCCCCAATCCTGCACCCCAGCATTTGCCCCCACAGCCCGCCTTGCTTGCTGGGGTGGGGGGGACAAAACCTCTCCCTCCAGCATACCTATTTAATGATGCGTTGTCGGTGGGTCTTTTTCCCGGGGGGGGGAGGACTGGCAAGGGGCCCCCCTCCCTCGAGCCGTCCCATTACCCCAGGGTGGCTAGGGGGCAGGAGTTGGTATGGAGCCAGAGTGTGTCCACCCATAGGTGGGCCATAGCTCCATACCTCTATGGCCTCCTGCTGCTCTGAGATCCCCCACAGTTTAGCTGGGACCGCAAGATGCCCGTTACCCATGGGTGGCCACGAGGAGGCACTGCAGAAGTCTTATGAGGAGAGGCTGTGACCTGGCAGGGGGGGACTTATGCAAAAGCTGCTCCATTTATCGCACTGGGCTAGCCAGTGGTAGAAGGTGCAAGCGAGAAGCATGCAAGCACTTAACACTATCAAAGCTCCCACACCATCAGAATAGGATATCTATAAAAAAGATAAAAAGATCTGACATAACCATACCTTACACGATAAAAGCAGTAAAAATAGAGATAAAACACAGATAAAAAAACATGTAATGCAATAAAACAGAGAAAAATAATGGGTAAAACTTTAAAACCATACAAGGCTCGCTGAAAACGTCATTGAAAGATAAAAAAAGTAAAATGAACTTGGCAATGACTGCAATTGAGTAATGGAATAGGCTGACCAGAATTGAATCTAAAAACGTAACAATGAAAAAGTTACTGAATACTGTTATTCCTGGGAATTTATAACTTGGGGGGTTCTTCGGCAATGCCAAATTTCCCTTTCTTAACGTTACAGAACATAGCTCACAGCCAGGTGGGAGGGTGATGACGTCACTGCTTGTCCGAGATGCCGACTGGATAATGGTACCACTGCCAGTCGTAATAAGTAATCGGGAAAAAAATGTTATACATTCTCACTTCACACAGACCACCATGGGGACAACGTAAACGAATCATCTAGAGTGCGAATAACAATTTTACAAAAAGTCTTAAAATCACTGACAAAAGAATTATATATTATATATATAATATATATATATATATATATATATTATATATATATATATTTACAGTGAATGTATGCATGTATATCACACACACACACACACACCACACACAAAACACACACACACACACACACACACACATATATATATATTTTATATATATATATATATATATATCTATATATTATATATATATATATATATATATATAATATATATATATATTATATATATATATAGTGTGTGTGTGTGTATGTGTATGTGTATGTGTTTTTGTGTGTGGTGGGTGTGTGTATATATATATATATATATAAAATATATATATATATATATATATATATACATATTTTAATCAAACCCTTTGAAAGAGAGAAATGATACCATAATTTGGCTACCTGTGGCAAGCAATTGACTACCTTCTATCAGCCCCTAAGGCTGACACGCACTCCCCTCGGAGTTAAACACACCTACCAGACGGAAACCCTTGTGAATTAGGTTATTCTTCCTTTTCTTACACATACACACTTTCCTTTTGATCTCGTTACACTCTTCTAGATGTCTTCTCCTTTCGATACATGTATTGTTCATAGACGTACTAACTAGGTTGGGGGGCAGCGACTAATGACCTATTTAGGGTAATTAAGAGTAAAGTAATTAACTCAATCACTACATATGCACGTGTGTGTGTGTGTGTGTGTGTGTGTTTTTGGTGTGTGTGTGTGTGTGTGTGTGTGTTTTGTGTGGGGCGTGCGTGCGTGCGCGTGTGTGCTTGCGTACGTGTGTGTGCGTGCGTGCCTGTGTGCGCTTTTATGTGTGTGTGATAAACAAACAATAGTACAATGGCTATGTAGAAACCAATACTTTTTTAAATCTTCAGGGTCAACGGTAAGATTATTTTTTCCCGTGTAGTTTTACACTTCAAATATGAGGTTCGTGGCTTCCGAGATCTCCTCATTGGTACAGTGACGGTGATTACCATGCTCATCTTTAAAAAGCAATTCCAGTTCATAAAGGAAAACGGGAGATCAAAATGGACAAACTACTATTTTTAAAATGATTTACGTGGCATTACAATCTAAGTGCAAGTAATAGTTATGTATTTTTCCGATGTGGATTATTAACTGCTCTGCTTTGGAATACATTAATTATAAAAATATATTTTTCGTTAATTATCTCAATATGTTACTTGATTATTTTCAGTGCTAAAACAGGGACAGTGTAAAAAATTGGCCCCATCTCTAATCAATTTGCGTTATTTCTCAATGACATTCATTCAAACCCAACATGCACATGTTCTTATATCTGTACTAATCTTGTTTCCGTAATAATCGTGTTTCTGCGCTTCCATACTATTGTTTTGTCCTGTAAATTTTAAACTTTCCAGAGGTCGGAGAGAGTTTTTTTCCATGGGAAGAGCATTTGTCAGCCATGTCCGTTTGCAATCATTCGAGAAAAAATCCGTCTATAAAGATTTATTGTGAATAAATGCCCGCTCTTCATCTAAACATTTGGATTACTTTTTTCATATGATAATTATAATGTTCATTCATAACTATTATTTACGTTTAATGTAAAAACACCGGAAGGTATTTGTAAATATGAAGTCAAATGGAAAATTTATTCAACTACAGTATTTACCGAGTGAAAAGTACCAAAGTACTTTTTTTTCAGGGGTTATCTAGCATGTTTGTGTTCTTTCTCCGCCAAATCATTATATATAACAAAATTTCATAATAGTATATGAATTCTTTCTACTTTTAATTTAACGATAAACAGCCTAATAGGCATTAATTAAAAATATAATCTCCAACGGACATTTTTGAATAGTTGAATATGCTCTGCACAGGCATTCCCGACGATGGGGTAGAGCCATAACAATGATGTCACGCTTGAACAGAACTGGCAGCAAAACCTTAAGAGCCGACTGTTCAAGACTTTTTGTTAAATTTCATAGTTGGGTTTTGGGGTTGCCGAAGAGGCCCTTATATATAACCAGTGCCTTATTGATTCATATACTGAAACGTTTAGCGAAAATAGAAGCTAGGCAAGAAACGTATGGGACTAGTGCAACCTTTGGTGATGCTTCAGCAAAAGTGAGGGTAGATTCCACTTGACACTGTTTATTGTCAGAGGTCGTGAGCTGTCATGGATTCGTGACGTCACAAAAAAACTAACTATTTTTCAAAATAATAAACAATAAAATATAATATACGCGATTAAAACATTAGACAATAAAATACACATATAAAAACTAAACTAACACACCATAAGAATATAAAATAAGAAAAATACGTATATCAGGACAAGGAAGACTTAAGTAATAAATAAAAAATACAAGACAGTTATATAAAACGATAAAATAAGTATCAAACTTCATAAAAGAAGCGTTGAAAAAAAAATGTAAAAACATGACAAAGCAAAATAATGACGTGGGCACGTCACTGACACCGCGAAACAAAATTTACTCTATATTAAAATGAACCTAAGACTCGATGATAAAACAAGACACTTATAATACAAATTAAATGCATTAAACAGAAGCAGAACAGGTGAAAATAGGTAAATAAATAAAATATAAGTAATTAAGAAAAAAAAACGAGTACCGGGATAACTAAAGTAGTCCCGCGCAGGGGAGATAGTGGTGCCATAAAAATTAAGCGCGAGTGTAACTGGAGTGTCTCTGGATCACAGACCACACTCCAATATATATATGTGTGTGTGGTTTGTGTGTGTGTGGTGTATGCATGTGGTTTGTGTGTGTGGTTTGTGTGTGTGTGTGTGTGTGTGTGTGTGTGTGTTGTGTGTGTGTGTGTGTAGATAGATTGACTGATAGATAGACAGATATACATGTGTATTCATATATAAATATGTATGTGTGTGTGTGTGTGTGCGCGCGCGCACACACACCCCACACACACACACATACATATTTTATATATATATATATATATATGTATATATATATTTATATATTTATATATATATATATATATATATATATTATATATATATATATATATATATGCGCGTGTGTGTGTGTTTGTGTGTGTAGATAGATTGACTGATAGATAGATAGACATATATTCATGCGAATTCATATATAAATATGTATATATGTGTGTGTGTTTTGGCGCGCGCGCGGTGTGGTGTGTGCGCGTGTGTATCTACTACATATATAAAATTATATATATAATATTATATATATATATATATATATATATATATATATATATATATATATATATATGTATATATATATAATATATTATATATATATATTTTATATATATGTGTGTGTGTGTGTGTGTGTGTGTGTGTGTGTGTGTGTGTGTATGTGGTTGGGGTTGTGTTTTGTGTGTTTGTGTGTAGATATGTATGTGTATATGTATATGTATGTTTTTTGCATATATGTATATTTTTATATCGGGTGTTTGTTTTATAATATAAAAATTTATTGTAATAGGGTTATAATGGCCGAAAATTATAACTGTCACCAGGCAAAAAATGGTTGGGAAGAAACTTTTTAAAAATAAGTAGTTCCAAGGGGTTTTGGTAGGGGTGAATTTCAGCAAATGGTTGTTGGGGCAAACCAGCCAGTAATTTACCAAAAAAAAGAAAAAATTTCCCCTTAAAATTTTAGAAAATTGGTTTGCAGGGGTTTTGCATGTGGTGGAGTGTGGTGTTTTTGGTTTACTTTGTTAAAAGTGATCTTCCACAAGTTGAACTTCCCAAACCCGAGGGGATTTTTTAAAACCCCGGGAAAATTCTGGGGTGAAAGGAAAACCCAAATCCAAAAAACCTTTAATGGGGGTTTTTAAAAAGGCCCTTTTTAACCCCAAGAAACTATGTTTTTGAGCCATTGGGCTTAAGGGGGCAAAGTGGTCCCCCAGCCCCGCAAGGAAGCAAATTTTTTTTGGCCCCCCTTTGTAGAAAGGAACAACCCCCCAAGGTGGGGCTTAAAAAAAAGGGAAGGCCAAAGGGCAAGGCCCCCAATCCCCAACTGGGAAAGGGGCATTCAGCCTGTTTTTCCTGGCCCTCTGCAAGGAAAAAAGGCACCCCAGGACAAGGCCAAAAAGGGGGGGGGGGGGGGGGAAAAGGGGGCCGGGCCCAAAAACCTGCCCCCCTGTCCGGGGGCACCCCGGGACCTGGTTTGCCCTTTAAAAACGACCCTAGGGAAAGAGGTTTCAAAAAAAAGCGAAAACCCCCCGGGTTTTCCCCCCAACCCTTCTAAAAAATAAAAAGACACCGATAAGGAAGAACCCCCCCCAAAGGGCCCTTCCCAAAAAAAATTTTCCTCTTTTAAAAGAGAAAAAACCCCTCGGTTAAAAAACCCCCCCCCCCCTTCCCCACAAAAAAACCCCCCCTTTCCCGCAGTGCAACATTTTGGGGGAGGTCCCATTGAAGGGGGAGAAGGGCCCAGTCACGGTCGCCATGACCCAGACTGTCGCAGTCCTAAGGGAGGAAGCTGAAAGACCCCAAGCAGCCCCCCCCTCACCCCGGATGAGCTCCCTCCCACCCCAAACCCCCCCCTAATGGAAGCCCCCTTGCCCGGTGGGGGGCTTGAGGTCCCAATGTCGGGTGAGCCGGCCCAAAGGGCTACCCATACGGAGGGGTCACCAGTGAGGGATGAACAAAAGGGCTTCCGGTGCACCAAGGCCTATAAAGGGGGGAGGGTGCCCCCCCTGGTTCTTCCATCTTGGACCGGGGAAAACTCCCCCACTTGTTTGCCGTGCGTGGCATCCGTTTTTACCAGGAGACGGGAGTCGGGAGGTTAGCGATGTGCACGCTGCCCCCTGCAGCTAGAAAACACCCCTTTTTGGTCCTTTATTCTGGTTAGACGGGCGGCTTGTAAAGGCCCCGGTCAAGTCAATCGGGGGTCAAATTGGTTAGGGTCAAGCAGGTACTATTTAGTTTGCGCAAGGTCCCCACTGCCATCATACTTAATAGTGGCTGCGAAATTTTTCCCCATTACCCCTGTGGCTTTTGGGGAATTTGGCCCCAACATATTTCCCCCCGTTGGACTCCATGGTGGGGGGGGGGGTTGAGGAAATAAAAAATTTAAATTTGTATGAGTATAAAAATTTTAAAAGATCTAGCTTCCCCCTGACAAAACCACCAATCCCCGACCATTCCCTCTGGAACATACGTATTGTCACTTTGGAACCTTTCCAGTTTCCAAAAGGGCGAAGGGGGAATCGAATTTCCCGGGCTCCCAAACCGAAGAAGGGAAAAGTCCTCCTCAATCCACTAAGGAAATCTTACCTGGAAAATATAAACATTTCATATAGAAGTACCTGTATTTTAAACCATTGAAGGGTATCAATCTGGATTTTGATATTTTCAAAGTCATCAAAAATTGTTGAAGTATGTCAACGTGATCCTCGCTCCCCCCAAAGCGAGATGGTAGCCTAATATTTGGGGTTTTGTCACCAGACGAGGTGACCGTCTGCGTGCGATATGCATTCCTGGGGCTAAAGTTTCATGTTCTCCCAAAAAAACCCTCAATCATTAAGGGAATTGTCTTTTCCCGAGACCTGAGATTTTATTTGGGGAGAAACTGTTAGGGGAACAGAAAATTTTAATGTAGTGGAAAAAAACGTTTTAAGAAGAAAGTTGAGGGTTTGGAACAGTCTCACCAGCTCTCCTTCTAACTTTTAATACTTTGTCCTTTCCCAGAACTTTAATTGGCATGGTACCACCTAAAGGTAACCCAAGTCCCCAAACCCTATGCGGTGCTTCCATGCCGGGGGTTAGGGGCTGGAGCCACTCTTGCCTTTTAAGGAAAATGGACAACCAGAAATGTTTAAGTGTGGTACGACAGGTCATCAAGGAGAGACAACTGTCCGGTCCAATATGCTGTTACCACGCAAAAAAACCCTCTGGCTTCTTAAAAGCAGTGAAAAGGGTAAAAATTTTTGAGAAAGAAGTATTGATAAAAGGAGAAAGGGAAAATTTTTTTTCCAGGGGCAAAGGACGGCCCGTGTGCTTTTTTGCACACCAGGTAATCCTTTGCTTCGGTTCTGGCCCATCCTCCTTCCCACCAACCCTTCCCTTTCCCCAATGCTTCTTACACCACACCTCTGCCCTTCTTTTAAACCTCAGTCCCCAATTCTGAACGCCTCTGGCAAATTCCACCAGAAACGGAGTAGGAGTGGGGGGTCTATTAAAAGAGACTCCTCCCCCCAAAGTAAGGTCTTTGGAGCCATCGGGGTGAGGCCCAAGGGGCCCCTAATGGTGACAGCCCCACTCCACCAATCCAGGGGGGCCCTTTGCAGGCAGAATGCCCCTAAACCAAAAAGGCTGGGTTTGTCCTTTCCGGGCAAGGGAACCTAAGTCTGTTCAAAAGACTCATTTCAAGGGGGGGTCTTTGAGCCGCGGGGAAGGGCTCCAGGGGTCTCAACAGGGGACAGCTCCAGCTCCCACCACCCACAGGGCCTCTGCTGCGGGCAGAATGCCCTAAAGAAAAGCCTCGGTCCGTTCTTTGTCAGGAAAAGAAATCCGAGCCTTAAAAAAGGAAAGCCTGGGGAAACTATTTTCCAGGGGTAAACAACCCCTCAAAAGACCTCCCAAACCCGGGAAAGGGGGACAGCCAAAAGGGTAGGGAAAACCTTGCCCACGGGGCTGCCAAACCCTTAAAAAAAAAAAATAGTTTTAAAGAACTGGTACATAATCCAAGGGAAACTGTCAGGGATTCATGCAAAGGGGAAGAACTGAAACATCTGTATTCATGAAACCCAGTTTTGTATGCTACAAAGATTATGACCGGGGAAAATCATCCGTTTTCCCCTGAAGGTTTTCCAAAATTTCAGCCCTTAGGGGACTTTTGACAATGGATTTCAGGAGGAGTAGCAGAAATGGTACGTCAAATATTCCCTTCCAGGCCATCCACCTGCAGACAAAAACTGCAGGTGAAGGGGTGAGAATAGGCTTACACGACCTTACACGTTGCATCTTCTACCTTCCTCCACATAAACTCAACATAATGATTTGGAAGATCTTTGGGCAGTTGCCCCATCCATTTCTACTCTTGGGAGATTTCAATGGTCCGGGATCACCCCTGGGGAGAACTTTGTGAACCCTCGGGAAGGGGCCCTTTGGGGTCCTTGCTCCCCAAGAGTGATGCAGTTTTTATTGAACAGGACACTCCCCCCCATTTCCAAAATTTAACTGGGGCTTTTCCCAATAACCTGCAAATTTTCTCACCTGATTCACAGATGAATTTTTACTTGGGAGGTTTGGAAGTACATGGAAAGCGACCATTTTCCCCAAAACTTTTGGAGGAGGTGAAGGTATTCCAGCCAAAGGAGTCAGAGATGGGACTTGAACATGCGGACTGGAATCTTTTTAGATCCAACTGCAGTATTTCAGGTCTGTGATGTTTCCCGTGTGTTCAAGATGGTTAATCACTTCACATCACGAATTCACCTTCAGCAGAAGCATCCATTCCCAAAAGTACGGGCATTACCGTCGACCTCCAGTACCTGGTGGTCTGATGAATGCCAACAAGCTGTCAGGCAAAAAAAAGCTGCTTAAGGGAGTTTTAAACGACGCCCCAGTGATGTAACCTTTTATCCATTACAAAAAGACCCGAGCCAAGGCCAGGCAGTGCTAAAGGACCAACGGGGGTCATGGAGAAGTATTCTCCTTTTTAACTTGGGACCCCCTTTCATGGGTATGGGACAAGGGCGTAGATCGCTGGAAGAGCACATCACTTCACCACCTGCTTTGAAGATTTATGGCATAATCATCCAGTAAAAAGATGTTGCTAATGAGCTAGCTAAATCCAGGCAAGATCTCCTCTGGAGCATCTTACACTGCCCCCTTTTCCACTCTTCGGGGTGAACAGGAACAAACCCAGTGCGTTCTTCAGTAGGGCTGCAGAGAACTTCCATACCCCCTTGCCCTTTTTACAAAGGGGGATGGACTTGCTTTTCAGCCTGCCGGAAGACGCCCCAGGAAATGACATATTCCTCCAAATGATATCTCACTTTCCAAGAGATCCCAAAAATTTTTTGGACCTTTCAATAGGATCTATAGGGAGGGGACGTCCATCCACATGGAAAGAGGCTATAATCATTCCCCGTCCCCAAACCTGGCAAGGATGCTTCCCACCAGGAAATTCAGACCCCAAATTTCCCCCACCAGTGATTTCAACTGAGGAGAAAATGGTAAACTTTGGTTGACCCGATGAAAAAAAGGAAAAAGTGTGACTCCATATCAAAATGGGTTTAGAAATTAGATCACCACAGATGCACTTGTAAGGTGGGGAAAATGCTAACAGAATTCCTTCGCACAGCGCGTCAATATAGCAGTCTTCTTTTACCTTGAAAAGGCTTATGAACTATTTGGAAACATGGCATACCAAGAAGTTTATAATTTGGGTTAAAAGGAGCATTACCTACCTTAACAAACTTCCTTTCTAACAGGAAATTTTGAGTTCGGGTGGGAACATTTCTCTAATCTGGGAAAATCAGCTGGAAGGGGTCCCACAAGGGGGTGTCTTAATGTGACCCTGTTTTCCATTGCTATAAAAAGACATTTTAAAGGCTTGGGTTTTCCCAAATTCTGTCTCATGTATCTGTATGTGGATGACTTTACATGTACTCTCAGGGGAAGCTTACAGGATGTGCAAGGACACATGCAGGCTGCAATAAATCAGGTTGTCAGTGGACAACATATAGGGGGTTTAAATTTTCCCCAACAAGACCATGGCTATACATTTCCACAAACGAGGAAATTCCACCTTCCCTCTATTTAGGAGCAAAACCCCTGAAATTTGTCCAAGAGGGGGATGTACTTGGGTCTAATTTTTTTACTCAAGGCTTCATGGGGCCTCACATCAAAAGTTAAATAAAGGCTACAAAAACCTTTGTTTTTTGCAGGTTCTTTCAATCTATCTTGGGGTGCAGACCCACAAAGCTACTACGGCTTTACCCACGTTATTCGTATAAGCTTGATTAGGGGTGTGAAGCTTATTCATCTGCAACTCCCCCTGTTCTCCGGACTTGGACTCGGTTCATAATGAAGCTTCCCGAATCTGTACTGGGGTTTTAGTTTCACCTGTGGGTCCCTGTATGCTGAGAGTGGAGAACCCCCTCTTTTATTACACCCAGAATACATGAACCCGATTACTCACGAGAATACAAAGGATTCCAGGATCTCCTACTCCGATTGGTTTTCAAAACCCCCCTTTAAAATAGCCGATCCTAGGTAGGAGAATGAGGAATCTTGTGGGAAAACTTAATTTGAGTCTCACTAAAAAGGTTTTTGGTGTTTGGGAAATTTCCCCCCTTTTCCCCCTTGGCTAATCAAGTTGAGCGGATTTTGTCGAATTTTGGGAAAAGGGGAGATCCGAAGCAAAGTCCGAGAGAAAAATTTTTTCAGCACATTTCTAAAAACCGGGGATCAGATGCAATTTTTTAAAAGATGGTTCGAAAACTGAAAAGGGTGGGTTTTTCAGCAGTGAGCAGAAGGGAAAATTGCATCTGGGAGTCTTTCCTTTGCAGCCCGTCTTCACCAGAGTTTTCATGCCACCTTACAGCAGTTAGATGACAAGGGGCTTACAACCATTCGTTGTGATATATTTTGGGCCCCGTAGTGCCTTACAAGCAATCAAGAGCTTAAACTCATCACATCCATTTTGTGAGGGGGGTTTAAGATTGGCCATGATGTCAACGTAAAAAGATAACTCTAGTTGGGGGCCCGCGATGTTGGGACAGTGGGAAAAAGAGCCCAGCTGATTTTAGAAGGCAAAGGCAGCTGCCGCTCGCCCGTATGCTCGTTTTTTCCCCCCACAACCCCCCCTGAAACCACATCAGAAGTTTTTTCGTGATAAAAGGGGGAAAAAATGGAGGCATACCTCCCAGAAACAAAATGCAGAATTAGAGATTACCTTGGCAGTTGGGCGACTAGCATATCCCCAACCGAAAAGTGGAAGTTGTATTAACAAGACAAGAATCGGGGACACAAACTGACTCATGGGCCAAAATGGCTAAAAAAAAAGCACTTTGTGAAGGATGCCAAAAAGCCATTAAAATCGCACTGTAGTGGAAAGTGTGCAAAAATTTCAGACCAAAGACGTATTACTTGTCTCCCCCCAAAAACTGAAAAAGATTGGGGGAAGATTTTGCATAGAGGGTCTTATTAATTTTCCCAGGGAGACTAATATTTTTAAAAAAATTTAAATTTTGCAAAGTTTTTTGCAATAATTTTTTTACTTTCAGCTAATATTTATGTTTGTTTTTTATTATTATTTTTTATTTGTAAAAATATTTTTTGATAGTTTTAAAATTTTTTAAACTTTTAATATTTTTTAGTTTTTAAAGGTATTCGCGTAATACCCTTTTGCTGTTGAGCGGCAAAATTTTAAATAATCAATCAAACAATTTTTCCCCCTCCCAACCCAGGCCCGCCCTCACAGGCAGGGCCGAACAGCTGAAAAACTGTGCAGCCGTGCCAGAACAACGACCTTTCCAGGTAAGTCCATAGATACCATCAATCCTAAATTGAAAAGCTAAACTACAAAAAGTGAGGTTCCCCAAAGGGTCTCCCTTCTAGTGGACCCATGGTTAGGCGATAAACACCAAAAATAAGAAGATCCCTCACCAGCAAAGACTTCACAATGGAGTTGTAAAATTTCGACCCAACTGGCTCTGAAACCGAATAAAAAGACTCTCTGATGTTAATTACCACCATTTTAACATCATTACACACAATCTAAGCATACTAACTAGAACATCTATGGCTTCAATACAAAGAATGCCATCCTCCACACATGTGAAATCAAAGACATTGACATTGCTGTGCTCCAGGAAACATTAATAGATGGGGCTGTTCGCTTCTCAGGGTTTTCATGTCGTCATGCCCGCCAAGCAAAAGCTGGCAAAAGAGGTTTGATCACCCTGGTCAGAGCAACAGTCCCTTTGCTCCGCAATAACCGATACACCGCACTGTGGAGAGGATGTTGAATCTCTTGAGATTCACCTGTCTGGGGGCCCCTCAAGCTGTATAATGTGTACAGCAAGCCAGCTGTAGAAATTAGGCATCAGCCAGTTCTGTGCTACTACAGCACAAAGACCGAGGGACATAGGGGGAAACCTCAATACAGTCCACCTCATCCTGGCTCCCTGCAGGCACCGGATGTAGCAGGCCATCGCATAGCCAGTGTGTCTGAGACTTTTCCCGAGATCGCTCATCTCAATAGCCAAGAGGCAACAAATGTCAAAGGAGGGTCCTAGACCTCACCCTGGCCACTGCGGCTCTGGTGGGGAGAATTAGATGGTGTGTGTCAATGAGACTGTCACAAGTGACTATTATAGCACTGTTACTACACTCATAGATGCTGGCCCAACCCAAATGCCACAAGCAAATCCAAGATGGAAAACAGACAAGGCCAAATGGCAAGCCTTTCAGAATGCCTTGGTCCACCGTCTTAGAAGCAATGAACCCCCACAGAGGAAAAGCGTGGAAGTACTTGAAGCCAGACTTATCAGTGCCATAAATCAAGCAGCCCTCACAGACTATGCCTAAAACTCGGCCATGGTCCAGGAGTTATAAAGACGCCTGATACTTTAATAATGAGATTAAGGAAGTCAACCACAGAGTGAACATGTGTAGAAAATATTTCTGAAGGCAAAGAACCCTGACAACCTTGCCCTACTAAGGGAAGCAGTCAGGGATGCCAAGGAAACTGCCAATGGTGTGAGTCTTTAACCCACCGAACCACACTTACAGAGCTGTGGCAACGGGTCAGGCAAGCTACTAGCCGCTCAGCCCCGAGGTGCACACACCACAACCCTCAATCAGAAGTAATCAGACTGGTGCATGAGTTCTCAGCAAGAACAAGCAGCAACAGTCTGCCAGCTGACTGAGGGCAAACCAACAATGCCTACTACAGGCAGACTTGCTCATATCAGAGAGAGGGCAGCCGAACACGATATCTCAGATGTTATCTTTTCTCTGAGGGAACTAAGACAAACCTACAAAAACAGTTCTGGCACAGCCCCAGGTTCTGAAGGAATCTCGTACCCCATCATTTCCGACCTAGGACTGGCAAGTGAGCTTACATTCCTACAACTCATCAACAAGTCCTGGGAAACTTCCACTCTACTCCAGAGCTGGAAGAGGGTTCTCATAGTTCCCATCCTTAAAAAAAAACAAGAAGCCAGGGAAGTACCGCCCCATCTCTCTCCTCAGCTATCTGGGCAAGGCAGCCGAAAGAAAGGTACTAAACCGACTCCAATGGAAAATAGGACCCCCATATGAACACCTCCATGGGTTCACAGGAGGCATGAGCACAAAACACAGCATAACCACACTCTTAAGCACAATCAGCACTGTCACTTCTGTGGTATTATTCCTAGACCTGGAGACGGCTTTTGAATTATGAAGTCCTCTTGCTATCAGGAGACCCTGATCCAGAAGGGAATCAGAGGAAAGCTCCTGGCTTAGATAGGTGACTATTTCATAAACAGAATGGTGAAAGTCAGATTCCAAGGTCACCTATCACAGCACAGGCCACTAAAAACTGGAACACCTTAGAGTGGGATCCTCAGTCCAGCCCTTTTCAACACCCTAATGTCCTGCAACCTCAACCTACACCTCTCAGTGGGGTGCAAAATCATCTACTATGCAGACGACGTTGCAATCATCTTCACTGGACCACACTGCCTAAGTAAAGCCCAGTGCTGTCTGGACCTTGTATCTGAGGAGTGCTGTAGGACAGGACTGAGATTTCTGCAGCCAAATCCAAAGCCTGGCTCTGAGACTAAATGTTCAAGGCACAAGACTGAGAATCTAGGGACTGAAATTAGAATGGGTCCAGGTCTTCCAATACCTTAGGGGTAATGATTGATCAAACCCTCTCCTTTAAAGAGAGGTCCTGTACTTGGTTGATCAACCAAAGTAAGACTGTCTGTCATGAGAACAATTACTGGGAAACACATAGGAGCTAGACATAAAGTACTAAGATCATTCTATGTACATGCCATCCAACCCATTGTGGACTATGCTTCTGTCTCACTGATTGCCGCAAAGATTAAGAGAAAAAACTGGAGACAGTTCAAAATGAAGCCGCCAGGATTATTCTCGGTGCCCCAATGTGGACGAAGGCCCTCACCTCCTCAGGGAGACAAACATTCTCCCCCTGGAACCACGAACGGATCTAATGGCAGCACAGTTCCTTTCAAAGGTCATCCAAACTCTCTGGAACACACATGAGACAAAAAATACTCAGATGCCTAGAACAAGACCACAAGCTGTTTTGCAAGCAACTCCTGGCTGTCTCACACAGCCAGGTGTTGATAAGCTATCAGCTCAAATAGCAACTACTTGCCAAGGGCATAGATTCCGCCCACCCCGACTCTATTGAAGCCCCGCCGTGGGCACAAACCTTGATCGAGTTTTCTGTTATGAAGTCAAGGAAAAAGAATTAATACACCATGCCTAGTCTAAGGCAAGCTGAGAGGGTCTTGCAGCCGTCACTCCTGGTAGTGGAACATACTTCACAGATCAAAGTATCAAAGACGGCTTTGCAGCAATACATATATACAGACTCCAGGGCAACCATTGACTGCCCTACAACAAGCTCACCCAAAGACAACATCTGCCTCCTGATTACTGCCCCTCACCATACCCACAGAGGATTTTTGCTCAGGGTAGAAGAATAATCATAAATGGGGGGCCCAAAATTTGTCGTTAAGCTTGACCCATTTGATTTGTCATTCGCTTCTAGAAGTCACCGAGTCAAAAAACACCACCAGCCCCTGGTCCCCCAGAATGGCCAGCCCCCGCTCAGCGCTTGCCCCCAATCATCGTATCGTGTGTTCATACTTGTTTTGCACACTTCCGACTATAAAGAGTCAAGCCGTACCATCTATCACTGTACCCACCAGTCCAACGTAGAACGCATCCATAGCCTTTTACACACACCTATATGTGCGGTCCCACAGCCTGCCGACCCTCTTTATTTGGGCTGTGTCGGCGGGGGCGGTAGAGGTGGCGTGCACCCGGAGTGACCACCCGAGGCTTCACCTCAGGCATGCTTTCCCGGTAGGCGCTTGGAACATCTGGTCCCTGCGGCACGATGAGCGGTTTTCCTCTGCTATCGCGGGAATTGAGGCGACTGGGAGTTGAGGTGGCTGCCCTCTCAGAGAAAACCTGGTAGCGGCATGATCAGTGTGGGTGGGGGACACCTACTACAGGTCGGGCTGCAGCAATGGTCACCACCTCCAGGGTGTAGCCATAGCCATCTCCAGTCGACCTTTTAGCCCTTGGTATTGAGGCGACACCGGTTGATGAGCGTATTATGGCACTGAGACTGAAGCTGCTATTGGCTTCATGTCTCTTATTGCTATGTACGCCCCTACTGATTTTTTAAAATTGATGTAAGAGGTGTTTTTATGCCAAACTTGCATCTGTGGCAGACAATTGCCCCCCGGGGCCCAGATATTCGCATTGTTCTGGGCGACTTCAATGCGGTATCTGGCTGGACCGAGGGTGGCTATGAGATGTCCGTAGGCCCCCCATGGTACGGGAGCTGATCCCAGCAGTGAGAATAGCCTCTTTTTTCTGGGACTTTGCTAGGTCCCAGAGAATAAGGATCTCTGGCTCCTGGACCAGCCGCTCCAACCCCAATCGCTGGCATGGTACAGCGACACAGGTACAGTGGCCAAGGAGATCGACCCATTCTTGTTAGCACGCAATGGAGGATCCTCCAAAAATGCAGGGTTTTACCGGAGTGCTGAGTTCTGTGGCACCGACCATAGACTGGTCCACTTCAAAACTCCCCATCCCTCCATGGCCACCCAAAGGTGTTTCACCCGGACAGACTAAGGGAGGAGAAGTGTACCCGTGGGTTCACCATGGTAGTCTCTGACTGATTCACAGAAACTCAATAACCTGACGGACCCAGTTGCTCTGTGGGAGCTCTTCAAGCGCATAAACACTCGAAGAGCTCAGGAGTCCATTGGCGCATGCCCGAGGGCAAGGTAAGAATCCATCTCCCTGGAGACATAGAGGCCACTGAGGGTGTTCACAAGGCTCGCTGTAATGGGAATAAGTCTTGCATCGTCCATTGGTGGTAGGGCTCGGACCACTTGATGAGAAAGGGACAACGGAACAGTTCATCAGGAATCTTGCTGAGGAGGTTGAAGCCATTCTGGGAAATGACCTTCGCCACCACCTACCAAGCCCCTGAGAAAACTGAACTCCAAGCTCTCCTCACAGATGACGGAATCATCAGATCATGGTGGGGTTCGTGAATGTTGGGTGAGTATTTGAGCGTTGTTACAGGTAGACCCCAACATTAGCTTTTGGTGCAAAGCGATGTCTCAGTGCGTGCCGGACCCACCATCAGGAGGAACCTCCTACCCTAACAGAGGTTAGCAGAGGGCGATTTTCCAAGACTGAAGAGTAGGGAAAGTGAAGGCATATGTGATATCCCCTGCATGAACTGCTAAAGGATGGGGGTAAACCTATTGCTCGGGCCTGCATACGTCTGAATCCCATCTTGCAGGTCTGGTTACCATTCCCCTGACCTGCGAGGGTTGTGGTATCCCTCTTGGAAGGGGAAAGGGAGTTGGGATTGTAGCAACTACCGTGGCAGTACACTGACCGCATACAGGCAAGGTTTTCGCCCCAATTCCTTCTGAAACGGATTCGCAACCACTACTGAGCAGCACGGAAGACCGTTATACTAGGCTTGAGTAATGTGGAACACCAATCGTTGAGTTTGGTCGGGGTGCTTGCAGCCTAACCTCGACCTAAAGGAAAGAGGCGTTTTGACTCGGTGCATCGGGAATCGCTATGGGAGTTCCTGAGACTCAGGGAATTCCGACACCGATTATCGGACTAATAGAAGCCTTTATATGTATATGAAAGTGCTGTTAAAGTGTGGTGGGGTCTGTCGTCGAACTTCTCCCGTTAATTCAGGGGGGAAAGGCAAGGGTTGTGTTCTACCCCAACATTTTTAACACCGTATGGACTGGGGATAATGGGCATAGCTACTATACAAAGTCAGTGTGGAGCAACACTAGGCAATATCAGAGGGTCTCAGACCTTGACTTGCCGGACGATGTGCTATACTATCTGGAGTCCCTGGAGTCACTGGTGGAGGCTCTTGATGCATTAGCCAATTGAGGCGTAGCCCTTAGGCCTAGAGGTCTCCTGGACCAAGACCAAGATCGGACTTTGAGGGCCTGTTAGGGGAACCGTTTCAGTCAATCCATGTCGTGGCGAGGACTTGAAGTTACAGAGAGTTTAATACCTTGGTAGCCTTAGTCCATACTCTGGACTGTAGTGCCAAAAGAATTCAAAGAGGATTGGTACTGGCAACAGGAGCTGAACTCGATCAAAAAGAGCCATTTGGAGACGTCCGATTACTATGCAAGAAGGACCAAGCTGCATGTCTTCAAGACTTGATACTGCTAGTTTTGCTCTATGAAGCGAAACCGGGGACGCTATCCAGTGTCTGTGTCCTCGCTGATGCCTTTCATACAAGTCCCTTCGTGCCAGATCAGTGGGGTTACAGTTGGCAGGACCACGGTCCAACCGGCGGTGACACCGTGAGACTGGATGGGACTTTTACTTGCATTAATCGGGAATCGCCAACTTCAGGCTATATGGGCAACCTAGTGTCCCTTTGTTTTCCCTGTGGACGCCCTGCCATCAGGTTGTCTCTTTGCCGAGACAAACCCTGGGGTGGAGGAGACTGTGGACGACCGAGAGATCAATGGTGGGCAGCCAATGAGAACTGTTGTGAGGAATTAGAGAGGCCTTGGGCCCCTGGACTAGGAGACTCGCCGAGGGATCCTCGTGGCTGGAGAGCGAAGGGTTGGAGCGGCCATGTGCCCCCGTCGGCGTTTAGCCCCTTGATGATTATGAATATGTGTGTGTGTGTTGTGTATATGTGTTATACACCACAACACCATATATGTGTTGTGGTGTTGTGTGTGGTGTGTGTGTATGTGTTATGTGTGATGTGTGTGTATGTGTATGTTTTCGTATGTGTATGTGGTGTGGTGTGTTGTGCATATGTCAATCATAAATCCTACATTACTGGACAAAGGAATATACTTTTAACCTTGCATAGTCTAGTTCACTAAGATTAACATCCTCTGCAAGTTCTGCAGAGCTACTGTTAATGGCCCGGAGACTTACGATGCGCCTCGTTAAACTAGAAAAACGCCAATGAGCATCGTAAACGCATGAGGGTCTAATTAACAACGAGTCTAGCAGTTAATACTTCCTTGGTAATACAAGCGTACGTGGTCAGTGATACCAATACGCTTCATGCAAAGGGAAACTGGATCATATTACTCTGGCCTGGCTTATCACAAATACCTTTGAAAAGATAAGTAAAGTGAGACATTCTCAAACTAACTTGAAGATGAATCACCAGTCCTTTGGAGCTCCTCTTATCGAAACCCCAAAGGTGTCTTTGCCTTAAACATTTGAGCTGAAATGCTTTTTAAATAACAATACCGCAGGTTATTGTTCCCTTACTTTCACAATAAAGTTAACACCATTTCATGACAACTCATACAGATACAGGCCATATTACATTGCCAACGCGATTCATGCAAGGCCACCTATCACCAACAGAGTTCATTTGCTTTGGTTTCAGCAAATCCACCGTGGTGAGTGTGTGTGTGGACAACACAAAATTCCATAGACACACACACACACACACACACACACACACAGCACACACCACACACACACACACACACACACCCACCCACACACAAATATATCTATATATATAGAGGATATATCTATATATAATAGAATATGATATATATGTATATAGATATCTAATATATATATATATATATATATATAGTATATATATAAATCTATAGCGTGGTGGGTCTATATATAGGTGTATATACATACACACACACACACACACCACACACACACACACACACACACACACACACACACACACACACACAACAACACAAACATATATATATAATATATATATAGTATATATATATATATATTATATATATATATATATAGTTGTGGGTGTGTGGTGTGTGTGTGTGTGTTGGGGTGTGTGTGTGTGTGTGTAAAAAAAATAATAATAATAATAATAACTAAATAAATAAATAAATAAATAAATACAGATATACGGATATATTCACATATATACATATATACACATATATGCATATTTATACATATATATACATATATGCATATATATACATATATAGGTGTGTGCATGTGTGGGTGTGCGTATTTGTGTATATATGTATATATATACATACATATATATATATATATATATATAATATATATATATATAATATATAATATATATACGTGCCCGTGGATGTGGATGTGTATGCGTGCGAGTGTGTGTGTATGTGTTTTCTTGTCTGTCTGTCTATGTATTTATCTATATCTATCTATATCTATATTTTATCTCTTTATAATAGGCATGTATGTATGTATGCATATATGTATATATCTGTATGTATGTATGTACGTATGCATATAGATAGATGGACAGATAGATAGATAGTTAGACAGATTGACAGACAGATATATAGGTAGATTGATATAGATGTAGACACAAATAGATATGTCCAACTGTGTGTTTATGTTTCCGTATGTGTGCACACATTAAACAAAGAAAACATATATTAAAATGTACATACGTGAATGTATGTATGTTCATGTACATAGAAGACATACAGATTGATAGATAGGTAGGCAGACAAAATGACTGACAAAGAGACAGACAGATTGATAAACAGACTGAAAAACAGGCAGATAGATTGATAGACAGACTGACAAATAGACAGCTTGGTAGACAGAGTGATTTATTGATGAACAAATAGACAGGTAGGTGGACATACATATTGACAGACAGACTTGCAAAATAACAAACGGTTATATAAACAAAAAGACAGGTAGAGAAGGGACAGGAAACGGAAGACTACGGGGGTATGTGTGTTCTGTAGCTATTTTCCTCTTCCTCCTCAGCGTACTGTTGCCAATCCCTGCACAGATAGCCAATGCTAAAGCTGGAGTCTGAGTGATCGTATGGAAGATAGTCGCCCGAGTCCATTCGGGGAACAGCCCACCGGAATTCTCTGGATCCCCGCTTGCCAATCCAGATGAAGCAGGATTAGGTAGAAATGGAGAAGAAGGGAGAGTACGAAGCAGAGGTGAAGGGCGAGGTTTCTGCACCTTGCGCGTCCCAGAACAGGAACTGAAGCCTGTTGGTGGTTCGACGTCCGGAGATGGCTCGAGTTTTGTAGGACTGAAATCGTGCTCGTTCTTTGGCTTAAGGTTCCAGTTCTTTTAGTTACTAAGTCATTTTTTAAGTTTAGTTTGCAATAGTTTACACTGACAATATGTTTTCCTTCTTTTACGCTCAGTGCAAATACGTAATTATCAAAATTCAGTGTTATTCATCATGATGTAGATTACCGTTATCATTGTAATATTTGATTCATTTACTGCTATAAAAAGTGTTTTATCATACATGGTGACGATGATGATCATAATAATGATAATGATAATAAGAACGATAATGATAATGATGATAATGATGATGTGATGATGATGATGATGATGATGATGATGATGATGATGATGATGATGATGATGATGATGATGATGATGATGATGATGATGATGATGATGACGATGATGATGATGATGATGGTGATGATGATGGTGATGATGATAAGCATAAGGATAAGGATAAGGATAAGGATAAGGGTGAGGATAAGGATAGAGATAATGATATCGATAATAAAGATTATATTGGTAATGATAATGGAAATTATAATGGTAACGATAATGATGATGAATATAATGATAATGAGAATAAAAATGAGGAAGAAGCTGAGGATGATGTTACATGATAATGTTAACCGAAATAACTGTTGGCATGAAATCAGTATCAGTAAACAAATCATATTATCCGTCTTGTGCAATCGAGGAAATAAGCAATTCTTTCTCTCTTCCTCCCAGTCACTCTAGTTAGGGCAGGGTAATGGAGAAGTGTTTTATGTATGCTACTCACTTATTAAGCATTGCTCGACCGAAAGATTCTTGAGGCAGATGTATTGGAGCGAAGAGTCATTCGTTATTTTTAACTTTTTCTTCCCATTTGCCTCTATTTTTTACCGCTCATTGTCCTATTATGTGCAAGAACTTACGGTGTTCTAGTAATTATTTGAAGAACAGTACTTTTGTAAAGAAAGCGTTTTCTTTGATGTGCTTTGACTTCTATGTTTTCCATTTGTTCACTTTTATTATGAGTATATGTGTGAACTGACCAAATTCTGCCTGGATGCATTTAACAAATCAGGGGAAAGAAATTATCACAGTTAAAATCAAGCAAATTGTTGTAATTACTTTTCAATCATTCTCTTTCACAGTCCAAACATGTAGCTTAAATTAGTGTTCTTAGCATGCTACTTTACCCGTTTGCAATCCCAAGGTTCTTCTCAAGCGGAATAAAGCAAGATCAATGAGTCTGAATTCCGTGGACTAGCTTCTACCTGGGTTGAGTAGGAGAGGTGAAACCTCAGCAATAATCCAATAAGGATTCGTTAACTGACGCATGGATCTTTCACTGAATAGAGACCTGATTTAAAACTGTCTTTAGACAGTGTGTCTGTGTTTCATCATGATTCCTTAAGCTGAATAGGATATTTTGTTAGCCATTTAACCATTCGAAAGCGGATTTTTTAAAGAAAAAAAATCATTCTAAATAGTACATCAGTGCTGCAGCGCAGAATAGTAAAAGCGGCCACAAACATAGAACCATTCTGAGACGGAGCTGGACTCAATATATACATATAGAAAACCAAAAATACGCTTTTTTTTCGGTAAATGTTGAAAGTTGAATGGATTCCGAGACCATTTTCCAACCGTCTGCCATATTAAATTTTCCCTTCAAATAAGGCTTCTCTTCGGCCAGAAATGGAATCTTTGACGATCTTACTGGATCCGCTGAACGAATAGAATCAGATAAAAAAAACTTTGTCAACTTTGGAGACTGTATTGACGAATAATGAATAAGTCGAAGCTATTATTTCTTTAACAAAACTTTAAGAGCGATTCACGGTCGAATTAGTCAATTTGACATCGCGGTTAAAGGTGAAAAGACTATGATGTTAACGGCTGTAAAAGGTTCATGTGAGTAAGAAAATAATAGGAGGGAAGGTTTTGGTATAATATAACCCATATCATGATAAAAAAAAATAAGATTATATGCCTAAGTACACAGTGTAATATCAGCTTTAAGTCTTATTCTTAACATTCGCTGTGGTCCTCCGATGGAGGACGGAGCTGTATATCATTTTTATAGATCAAGGGTAAAACACACGCATGCGAGTGGAATCACACAGATAAAAGTGAAAGCTGCTTCAACCTTCTCGAGTAAACCAGGCGTGATGGATTAAAAGCGGTTTGTCTGCGAAAAATCTTGATGGAGATTTTGCCAGAAAAAAGGAAAAAGAAAGAAAAATGTCCATCAAAGAAATGTAACGAGCAAAACTATATACATTTTTCATATTCCACTGACGACGATTCCAATGATGGTAGGTAAAATCATATTCAGGTCACGATGATGATGATTAATTTGACGTAATTTCATATAATTTGTAATCATATTGATAGTAATGCCAAAAATATCAACAGTGACCTCATCACTAGTAAATTATCCCAGTAAAAGGAGAAAAGTGAGGTCTACGCATGAGGCAGGCAAATAAAAATCGTGATAACGCATATCCACATTTCAGAGTTCCGAAATCGATAAAAAGAGACTACGGGGACGTGAAGCAGTAAGTCCCGATACGAGCTGGGCGACATTTCTCCTCGATCGATGAAAGGAAAATAATAGATCAGGCCTTCGCGTTTCTCAGCGCAGGGCGCGGCCTCCCTACACAGGCGAAGCGAGGGGAGGGGGTGAGATGATGATGGCCACCGAGTCTGCCGATACTCCCTTGCGAGACGACGGGCGGCAGCTGGGCAGCGGGCGTGATCCGCGGCGAAGGCCTTTTTCCAACGGCTGGCCACAGCGACGCGGGAATTACTGCTTCTTATCAATGGCACGCATTACTTTTGGCATGATTTTGAAGACGTTTTTAATGTAAAGTGATTATGAGTATGCTTGAATTGAACATTCACATGTTTAAGATCAGGGATTATATATATATATATATATATATATATATATATATATATATATATATATATATATATATATCTTCTTTTTCTCACAGTCATTTATTCCACTGCAGGACATAGGCCTCTCTCAATTTACTATTGAGAGGTTATTTGGCAGTACCACCCTTGCCTGATTGGATGCCCTTCCTAATCAACCACGGTTCGGTGCGCTAACACCTGTGCCACGACGGCGACTTCCCCTACGACACCTGCGTCTGACTTCTCAAGGCGATATGTCGTTTTCTCACCGTCAGATCGGGCTCGATCGAGCAATTTTTGCGACCGCCGCGACGGGGAATTGAACTCGGGACCACAAGGGCCAGAGTCCAGTGCTCTAACCACTGCATATATATATATTTTTTTTTTTCGGCAGGTTCATGTTTGAGCCGCCGTGGTCACAGCATGATACTTAATTGTAGTTTTCATGTTGTGATGTATATATATATGCATACATACATATATATATATATATATATATATATATATATATATATATATATATATATGTTTGTGTGTGTGTGTATATGTATGTGTATATATATATATATATATATATTATATATATATATATATATATATATATATATATATATATATATATATATATATATATATATATATATATATATATATATATTATATATATATATATATATATATATATATGTATGTGCATGTACATATATATGTATTTATATATACATATATGTGTAATAATAATAATCGGTTTATTGATTTTCATGCATCCAGAGGCTGAAAAATAATAGAAATAAGGGTAGAAAAAACATTTACATAAACATATAAACAAAAAAAAAACAAAGAAACTAACATCTAAAAAAACCAAAATAGACGGAAAAACAAAAAGCCAAGTAAAAAAATCAGGGAGCACGATTGGACAAGAAAATAGGTAGTGTTCTTTGATGAGTGGGAAAAGAGTGGGGACTGTGTCCGGTGGTTAACACGTGCGGGCCCTGATGGGACCATTTGTTGGCGGCGCGTAGGGCCCCGGGAGGCGTCGGCGCGTCGGGGGGCAAGCAGGTAGGTGGCGTGGATGGCACAGCAATTTTGCCCAAACTGCTGCAGTGGGCTGTGTAGGATGGTGGGGGAGGTGGGGCCTAGGGCACCCAAGGGCCCGCTGTCATAGGGTATGACGGGGGCCGAAAATGATTTTGGGCCCCCTTTTCTGCACCCTTAATTTAAGCGCGGGTGGCTGAGGGGGGGGACCAGGGGGGGGGGCGTGGGTAAAATTTTGGCGGGGATAAAATACCCTGTAAATATTCTGAAGCCCCGGGAGTGGAACCCAAGGGATTTTGAGGCGACCGCATCTGAAGCCTGTCAAAGGCAGACCTCACGATGTCTTGACGTGCTTCCCCCGGAGAGTTATCGTCGATGGTGACGCGAGCGTTTGGTGGAAGGACTACTCGAGGGGGGATGGTTGTCCAGCGTGAGGATGGGGCGAGGGGGGGGGGTTGGGGAGAAGTGAACGCATCACAAAAACTTTCTGGCGACGGGGGGGTGAGTGTTTTTTGGGGGGGTCCAGGGAGGAGGTTGTCGGGGTGCGCTGGATGGCGGAAAGGTGGTCAGGGCAGGAATATCAATGGCGGGGGCGATGGCGAGCATCACGTTTTCGAAATCGGGGAGGGGGTCATGACTACATGACTGGGGCCCATTTCTAGTCCCGGGGGACTCCCCGTGAGTGGAGAAGGCTGGAGACTTGATCTGCATGCGACGGCCTGTTCCCGTTGGAGAGAAAGTCTCCCAACCGGGGTGAGGCACCCCCTGTGCCCGTGGAAGCTGCGCTTTTGAGTGCCGTGTGTGGTCCACCAGGTGAAAGCTTTTTTTGAAATCTATAAGATGCTGGTGAAGAGGATTTGGCGCTTGCGAGGGGGGGAGGGGACGAAGTCGGGGAAGCTGGAGCATTTTGTGGGGGAAAAGAGGAGCGCTGTTGCCGAACTGCCGAGGTCAACGCTGGGCGCGGGGCCCTGGTAAGCCCACGGCGAAAAAGCTTTCACACGCAGGTGGGCAACGGAGTAATGGCGAGGGTCGTGTTCCCGGGAAGGAGGCGGGGTTTGGGGTTTTTTCCCGATGGCTGTGAAAAATGGGGTTCCCTTTGTGATGGCATTGACTTTTTGAAATGGGGGTTTTTAAAATGGAAGTAAGAGGAGTGGCAAGTTCCTTTGCGAACCCCGATGGGCGGATTGGGCAGGTAAAAGGGATGGGGGGGCTCTTTTGGCGCGGATTTTCCTAGCTCTAAAGCACCGGGGATGCTGACGGGAGCAAGTAGGGGGCCGGCAGGTAGGCGGGGGGGGGGGGTGGTTTTCCGGGGGGGGGGTAGTTGCTGACAAATTAGGCGAAGCGGATTAGAGACCTGCTGTTCATGGGGCTAAGGTTGTGGTCATAAAAACGTGCCGGCCGATTTGCAGGCCGCACAGCCCCCAAAACTTTTCCTCCCCCATTGGGCGGGTTCAGGGTTGTAGTTTTTGTGGTGGGTTTTTCTTGGGGTTTTTTTTTTTCCCGATGACGTGTTGCGGAGGGGATTTGAGGGGGGTGACGTTGTGCGAGGGGAAGGGGTTTGATTTCTCTGTTGAAGAGGGGTTTGATGCGGCCCTGATCCAAGGGAGGGCCCATGGGGGTTTTACTGAGTGACTTTTCCCGGGAAAGAAGTGGTGAAAAAACCGTAGTGACGGGGGAGAGATAGTAGTGCCACTTTTTCTACATCAACAGCGGGAAAAAAACGTCAAACCACGGTGTTGGTAATCCACTGCCCAAAAATGTATGATTTAGGGGCTAGGGGGGGCCTTATTTCGGTCTTGGCTGCTTTTTGGGTGAGAGCGGGGGGACGAAGGGAGCCAAAACAATATACATGTTGCTGCGGCCGCAGGAGAATACGGGAGAGGAGGCTGGTACCAGTCATGTAAAACAGTAAGGATTAAAAACCAGGGTTCTTGTTTAAGTGGAAAGTTTACTATTTTGACAGATGGAGTTTATTTTTCAGGCGAAGGTGAAAGTGACAGGATGACCCCCTCCTCCCCTTTGTTTGTGCGGAGGCGATGGAAAATGCGTACCCAGGTATTGTTGGATCAGATGGATCTGCCCCCGCCCTGTGATGGCTACAACCCCGGTGATTTAACGTGTGAAGGTCAGTGTCTATTTTGTTTAGGGAGTGAATTAGACAGGAGGAACTTTGGGAAACTGTACCAGAGTCGTGGAACTTTAAAATGTCGGTAGGGTTTTTCGGTTCGGCCCTTTTTTTTCTTTTCCAGTCCGGAGTATGGAATGGCCCCCGGGAGTATACGGCCCCTTTTTCTGCCCCCCGGGGGAAAAAGTCTAAATTCTTAATATTTGATCACTTCCAATTATTTTTTTAAAAGAATATAAAGTTTTCCTGTTTACCGAAAAAGTACCAACTTAAATAGCGGAACCCCAAATCCAAAAAAAGGGGAAGGGGCGAAGCAGAGTGGGGCCGATGTATCGCAAGTAAAGCTCAATTTCTTAAAATACACCGACCTATGGAATTTCACTGGAAAACACTGCACAGCACTTGTTTTAAACCTAGTGAAATATAAAAAATTTTTAGGAGCAAAAAAGCCCGGGCCCGGTGCCCAGGAGGCCGGCTTTCACGTCCCCTCTTGTACGGGGTCAGTCAAATTGTGTGGTGTGTGGTGTTGTGTTTTCCATATATATATATATATTATTAAAATAATATATTTTAAAATAGATATAATAATATATAATATATATATATACTTATAAATATTCACATATATTCAATATAAAGTTTTTAAAAATTTTAAAATAATATAAATTTTTTATATTAATATTATAATTTATATAATAAATATATGTGTTGTGTGGGGTTGGTGTGTTGTGTGTGTGGGGTGTTTGTGTGTGTGTGTGGTGTGTGTGTGTGTGTGTTGTGGGTGTGTGTGTGTGTGTGTGTGGGGTGTGTGTGTGTGGTTGGGGTGATATATATTATATATATATAATATATATTATAAAATATATATATATAAAATATATTCACATATATATCATAATAAAATTATATAAAATATATATATATAAAATATAATTATATATATTAATTTTTATATATATATATATTAAAAATATTAATGTGGAAATATATATATATATTATATATAATATATGTGGTAGTTTTGTTGGGGGGGTTTGGGGTGGTGTGGTGGTGTTGGGGGGTGTGTGTGTGGTGTGTGGTGCTGGCGTGTGTGTGTGTGTGTTGTTGCGGGTTTGTGATGTGCATAATAATATATATTTTAATTTTAAATAAATATATATTATATATAATAATATAATTACTAATAACACATATATATTATAATAAAGGATTAAAAATTTAAATATATTTAAATATTAATATTATATATATATAAATATATATATTTATATATAAATATAAAATTTATATATTTTATAATAATATATATTGTAGTGTGTGTGGTGTTGTGTTGTTTGGGCGGAGTTTTGTGGGTTTCATATGTGTGCATTAATATTATATATATAATATATAAAATTATAATTTTATATATAAAATATTATAAAAAGATATATTAAATATTATTAAATATATATATGGATAATGAATGTATGTATATATATACTTATTCATATTGTGTACATAAACTATGTATGTTTACATAATATATATATATATTATAAATAATAATATAATATAAAATTATAATATTTTGTTTATATATATACAATTTTAAATATTAATATGTTTTATATATATATACATTAATATATTATATTTATATATATATATATTTTAATATATATGTGAGTGTGTGTGTGTGGTGTGTGTGTGTGTGTGTGGGGTGTGTGTGTGTGTGTGTGTGTGGTGTTTGTTTGTGGTTGTGTGCGGGTTCTATATAAGTATATATGTATATGTTTTGGGGGGGGGGGGTTGGGTTTGGTGGTTTGGTTAATATATAAATAAAAGTAATTGGTGTGCAATGTGTGTGTGTGGGTGTGTGGTGTGTGTTTGTGTTTCAATTTTTAAATATATATGATATTTGTGTGATATGTGTGTGTGTGGTGTGTGTATGTGTGTGTGTGTTGGTGTGTGTGTGTGTGTGTGATTGTGTGTGTGTGTGTGTGTGGGTGGTGTGGATTTTGTGTTGTGTTGGGTGTGTGGTTGTCTGTGTAGTTGATTATGAAATTTAATATTAATATATAATTATATATTAAATATAATATATATTCATATTTTCCCAAAACATTAGCAAGAATAATTAGGGGTTTTTTTACTTTTGTCCATTCCCACGAAAAGGAACGCGAGCGTCTTTTCAGAGCCTTTGTTTGGAAAAGAGAGTACAAGGGGTTTAAGGGGAAACCCCCCTTCAAAAGCAAAACCTTGTTGCTAATTGGGGTTTTTTTAGGGTACTTTTTTTCATAGGAAAAACCCTCCAATTTTCTGAAAAAATTAAATTTTATAGAAGGAGCGTATATTTGCGATGTGGTAATAGGAATTAAACGTGGTGTTCTGTGTTTCCCTCTACTCCCCTTTTTATCACGCTCCCAAACCTTTAAAAAGTCCGGGGTCCCCAGGAAAAATCTGATAAATTTTGATCCCCACAAAAGAAATCACATTTTTAAATTTTTAAAACCCATTTGTAATAAATATTTTGGGTTATTTTTGAAAACCCCCTACATTACTGGGGGTGAACAATTCATTTTACGCAATGCAAAGAGTTGAAAATGATAAAACATTGAAAAAAATTTCCCAAATGTCAACATTTTAGTTTTAATCCCTTATTTTTTCCTTTTCTCGTAAATTCTTTCCCAAAGGTTTAAGTAAAGGCAAAAAAAAACCGAAAGTGAGCGCCCACAGGAAAAAGGAAAACCCAAAAAGGCAATCTGTATGGTGTGTGTTAAAGTGTATTTTTTAAAAATATCGTGTGTGTGTGTGTGGTCTGTGTCGTGTGTGTTTTATGTGTGGTGTGTGTAAATAAATATATATATATATGTTCATAATATACATATATAATAAGTGCCAATAAATTTCGCACAAGGATTTTTTACAAACAATTTATTTTTGTAAAAAAGGGGGGGGAAAAACCTAAAAAAATTCCCGGGGAGGGGGGTAAATTTTCCCCTTAAATTTTTTTGAAGGTTGGGGTTTTTTT
>NW_023652978.1:0-5077 GCF_015228065.2 Penaeus monodon
CCCTCTCTCTCTCTGTCCCTTTCTCCCTCTCCCTCCCCTTTCCCCCTCCCCCCTTCCTTTCCCCCCTTTCCCTACCCTCTATCTATTCTCTCTCTCACTTCCCTTCTTCCTATTACTTTTCCCTTTATTCCTCACTCTTCCACTCTTTGTTTTTTTCTTTTTTTCCTTCTCCTCCAAAAGGGTTGAACACCGAAAACAGGTCCAGTCCTCCCCTGAAAAGTGCTTTTTTCCTAAAAAACCCCCTTGCTTGTTTGAGGACAAATTATTGTCTAAAAAACCAGTGCTGGACAAATCGGGGGAGGATTAAAGGCGGGAAGTCGTCCTTGATGAGGAATAGGTCGCTTATTTAGGAAATTTAAAAGTTTGGTTCTAGGGTGTGGTTTTCGTTGTTTTTTTATTTTGAAAAGGTTACGTAAGGGCTGGGTTTTTTTGGGTAGTGAAAAGCAATTTGGAATACTAAAAGGAAGTTTTTTAAAATGGTGGGGTTTTTTAGTGTATTATTTATTATTACATCTTGTCCTTTATCACATTTTTTTCAATAAATTTAAGGTGTAGGAACATTTTCGTTCTTTGTATCTTTTAAATAAAAGAGAAATATGATTGTTAGTTTGAAAAATTGTTTTTGACCGACAGCTAGTCCCAAAATAATGATATAATAAGGGAAGAGAGTGAATATCCCAATCTAAAATAAGTTTTCAAGTAATCAAAGGAAAAGCCTTTTTCATATTTTTTTAAAGTTTGCTAAAACAAAAAACCAATTATTTGATATATGAAAAGGAGAGGAACCCTACTCTGAATTCAAGCTTCTTTTTCAGTGCAAGGGTCAGCAGATCAGAAGAAGAACCACCCTCAGAAGGACTTAAGCGGAACAAACTCTCCCAAGAACTGTGGGGCCCAAGATGTGCGTCTAGCTTGCGGCCCACCTTCCCCTAAAAACCCGATGTCTTCACCCTCGAAAATGGCACAAAAGGGTCGTCAAGAGTGTATTTGGAGCGAGGACAGAGAGGGAAACGTTGACGAGCCCGGGCGAGGCGGTGAGGTAAGAGCAAAAACCTTTGGAATCGTTTGATAAGATGATGTATGCTAAAATAAAATATAAGGAAAAAAAATTGTGTATCGTATGATAAAAATAATGGGTAAGAATTTTTTCTTAATTTATGATTGCTGATAGAATTGAACAGAATTATAATATGATATGAAGCATTTTAGCAATGTGGGAAGTGGCATTGAGCATAATTATTTGTCTGCCCCATTTTCGATATATCCTAATTTAAGTTTATGCTGTATAGTTCCCTAAGGATATGAAATTGATTAATCTCTGTAGATATTAATGTGTGATTTATATGTATTGTCTTATTTATGTTTTTTTTTTTTCTTTTTTTTTTTTGAGTAGTTTAACATTAATGGTATGATAGAAAATAGCTGATTTTTCAAATGGATCAATGTATCCATGTCATTATATTCATAATTTTATTTAGCATTGCTCTCAATTTTCATGGCTTCATCTTTATTTTCTTCATCTTCTTTGAAATACTATGTTTTGGTAAGTACCATGTTGACTACAGGGCAAAGATTTGTACGTTTCACTTAAAAAGCGATGTAATGACATACTGAGGAGCTAGGTTTTTTTATAGTAAGGAAAATGAAACAAAGAGCTTACATTTTGTAATTATGTACACTGTACACTAGCCACTTAACTTGGTGTTGCTAGAGTTTACGTAAGAGTAGATTCTCCCGTATTACAAGTATCCTCCACTGAATGTCCACTTCACGCAGATTAGATGTTATGCAAACACCACGTTGTATGTTCATGTGGAATGGTGTGATGCACCTCTGAGGACTAAATAGCACTGGTCTGGGTTATGTTTTCAAAGGAGAATTATTGAGATTGATATACTCAAGAAATATATAATATATAAGAGTGGGTGCTTGAGCTGTGTGGCAGACATTGCATTAAAGGATGTTAAACAGGGAGATGATTGCTTATAAAAATACAATGTTAAAATGTGGGAAATTTCTGTTTAAAACACCTAGATTTACACCTTATATTTAGGAATGTCGTATTGTGCATAATAGAAAATGTTACTGGTTCCCTCAGAAGCTGTGTATTTGAAATGTTGTATTTACTGTGATTTTATATAGAATAAACTCACAACAGGAATTTTATCTTATGTTGTAACACTTGGCATGAGAGAAGAATAAGCAGATAAGATACATATTCAAGGTAGATATTCTTATGCTCTTTGTGTGTGTGTGTGTGTGTGTGTGTGTGTGTGTGTGTGTGTGTGTGTGCACGTGCAAACACGCGCACACAGGGGATAAGACCATTTTTTCATATTTTTTTCTAGTGTCCCTTTTTTTCATTTCTTAATCTGCCTCTTTTCTTTTTGTAATGTAGATGCAGATTATTTTATTGTTTTCTCATACATTTTCCTTTTCCAGGTTTATTGGAACAAGAAATCAGGAGAGCCATACTTTCCAACACGAGAGGAACTGCAGAGCATGGCCATAACCTATGCCTTGAACTTCATCGGTCACGACATCACAAAGACTCCATTTCTAAGCTCATGGACGAGAATAATCTCTATAAAACCAGCACTGAAGTTGTTGAGTATCACAAAATTTCTGGTTGTTGTTACAGGATCATGAATTTTTAATGTCCTACCTTTTGGAAGAGTTTAGATTGTTCCCACGTGTGTTAGGGACATGCGGTTCATACTATGCTGTGGAGTACCTAGCGCCTCTCACGGAGAATGCAATGAGGCCCTTTAGCCTTACCTGGCGGGAGAGGTTGTGGAAGGGCTTAGACATCCTTCGATATATCAGGAATTGGAAACCATCTACACGGAACACATTCATCTGTGCGACATAAAGCACAGTCATTTTGGCTGGAATAAGTCTGGTAATGTGATGTTCCTGGATCTGGATTCGGTCTTGCCAGAGAATGCTCTCCTGAAGATCATGGAAAATACACCCTCTTGTTCCGAAGACGAGGACTGTTCCTATTTTGACTGCAAAGGCAGGTGCCATCTTCGAACATCAAAGTGCGAATTAGAAAGGGTGAATACAACCTTCAAGTGGTATGTGACAAAGTTTTCCTAGGAACACTGACAGTGTCATATCCTCTATGGGTTACTGGTTTCCTACGAAGGCAACGAGGAGCTGAGTGAGGCCCTTGAGTTGTGCAAAACGAACAAAGGCATGACCGTGGATGGTATGCTTGACGTCTGATTAGGGCATCCAATCACCTCCTTTACTAGTTGTTGGAATCTAGTCCTTAGTGATGTGATGTAGGAATTTTCTTTCCTGATGAGTTGTTTTTGTTATCAAATGTAATGGTATTCAGAGAGAAATTACTGCATTTAGTTATAATGGTTGTTAAGGTGACATATTTCGTTAGTTTGCATGTAATATATACAGCTGATATTTGTGAGAAATTACTGATCAAGACTTTGAGACTAGGAGTTTTACTAAGAAAGTTAGTGAGACAGAGTTTGGAGTTGTAAACAGAATAAGATTTATATCAAGATTTTGATATGTAACATTTTGATGGCTTGCATTTTATATTGGAAGGAATGCTTCTTTTGTGATTTTTAAACTATACAAGCAATTCTGGAGAGGATTTTATAGAAGAAATTTCAAAAAAAAAGTTAAATGATTTTTCTGACCAGCCATGTCAGATTTGGTTGCTTTACCACTTGACAACTGATTAAATAAAAGAAAAAAACTGATTTTCACAATTTCCAATTTCCATATGGCTGCTATGTGAGGGCTGCTTGCATAAATCTTATGGGTTAGGCCTGTAATATATTTAAGTTTTGCCTGATGGAAGACTAATATACTTGCAAGTACAAATTTTTCAAGGTTCTGTCTCCATGCACAGTATAATACAGGTATCCTTTTTCATTTTCAATGTATAAAAAGAGGCTTAATCAATGACTAGAGAGATTCTCAAATAATATTGTTTTTGTGTGAAGTTTTAAGTTATACTCAAGATGAATAGGATATGTATTGCTTGTGTCTTTTCTCTTAACAGGTTCACCAAGTTCACTTAGGATTGTCTGTGTTTTAGTGCTGTTACTCGTACGTTTAAAAGTGAACATTCCAAAATGTTTGCAGTATTATTATTTTGTGGATGTAGCATTTATACTACTAGAACAATGGAAAATTGTCAGAAGATTTCAACAGGAGAGTCTTATATCCTGAAAAGGTTCACAATACATCTTGTACAACTTTTTCACAGCTGAAATCACTGTTAACATCATTTATCTCTAAAGTAATGTTTTAGGAAGTTGCTAATTGTGTGTTTAAGTATATGTGTGTGTGTGGTGTGTGGGGTGTGTGTGTGTTTGTGTATGTGTATGTGTATGTGTATATATGTAAATTTTATAATGTATATGTGTATATATATATATATATATATATATATATATATATATATGTTTGTGTGTGTGTGTGTGTGTGTGTGTGTGTGTGTGTGTGTGTGTGTGTGTGTGTGTGTGTGTGTGTGTATATGTAAATGTAATATATATATATATATGTGCGTGCGTGCGTGCGTGCGTGCGTGCGTGCGTGCGTGCGTGCGTGCGTGCGTGCGTTTCGTGCGTGCGTGCGTGCGTGCGTTTTGTGTGGTGTGTGTGTGTGTGTGTGTATATTGTAAATGTAAATATGTATATATATATGTATATATTTTATATATATATTTTTATATATATTATATATATATATAATATATATATTTTATATATATATTTTATATATATATATATATATAATATATATATAATATATAATAATATAAAAATATTATATACATATATAATTATATGGCACATTATATATATAAATATAAATATATATTATATTATAAAATATAATATATATATAAATATATATATATTTTTATATTATATATAAAATATATATAAATATAAAATATATTTTTAATATATTTTTATAAATTTAATTATTTTTATATTATATAATATATATATATATTTTATATTAATATATAAAATTAAATATATTATATTTATTATATAATATTTATTATATAAAAATATATTTTTTTAAAATT
>NW_023652979.1:0-5077 GCF_015228065.2 Penaeus monodon
GATAAAAGTCTGTGGGCTATTTTCAGAGGGATGAAGGAACTTACTGGAACAGGTACAGGTCCCCTCTTCTCTCACTGAGGTGAAACAGCCTTTTGGGGTTTTTCAGAGAGAAAGGGATTCACTTTAAAACCTACCCTGCCATAAGAACTGCCTGGAAAAAAGTTGGGCTTCTCTCCCTCCTGTGATGAAACGTCTGTGGTTGGCTTTTTTCAAGGGAAAGAGCTCCCTTCCTTACTGAGGGAGGAGCAGAAGTTTTTCCCTCAATGATGTCCTGTAGGGGGAAAGGGGGCATCCCCTCTGGGCTCTCCCAGAGCCAAGCCAAAATGTGGTGTCTGAAACAAGGCACACAACACCGAGGTGTGCTTTAAAGGGCACAAAAAGAAGAAAAAAAGGGACACAACAGCCAAATGTCCTAACTGTGCCAAGGGGCATCACGCTCTGTCAGGAAAGAGGCGGCCCTCAAACGGCAAGAGGTTGCTAAGAAGCGACCAGGCACCTACGTCTGGGGAAACAAAAGCGAAAAGGCCTCCCGACCTCCTAAGAGAAGGAAGCTGCCCCCAGCCAAAACCCGGAGATCCCCGACAAACAGGAGTTCTCCCAAGTAAACGAGTGCAGGGGAACCATAGGAGGAAAGATTCCACGCACCACAAGGTCCTCCCCAAAAACAAAAGACATGCTCTTCGATGAGGGGGACATGTCGATCCTGCTCACTGCTGTAGTCACAGCAGTGGCAGCATCCTTGTCCAGGACCAAGGAAGAGGCAGAGAAGGCAGTCGAGGTCGCCATGACGACATTGAAAAGACTGTCGCAAGTGTAAAGGGAAGGAAGAGGGAAAAGGGCCAAAACAGCCCAATCCTCCCCGTCACCCCAGGCCGAGACTCCCCTCCCCACTCCAACCCAGGCCATGCCCTCACAGGCAGAGCCTAGCCAGGCTGATTTAGTGCCAGAAACTGAATCAGAAACAAGCTGACCCTGCCAGGCAAGGCCAGCCAACGCACAGAAACACCCTGGCCAGAGAAAGGGCCAAACACTTAAAGTCAGAGCTACCAAAGGCTCTCCCCCCCCCCAGTGGACCCAAAGGTACCCTACACCAAAAGGGACCCCTCAAGCATGGGTCTACAATGGAGTTTCAGACCCCGACTGTCAACTGAATACGACGATGTCTCTGATGAAACTATAATTAAAACATCATGGCATGCAACAAAGTATTTGCAGTGGAGATCTTGGTTCTCCTAAAGGGAGTGCCATCCTCCCAATAGTGCGACAAGGGCTTGACATCGTCATCCCCCGGGAACTTAACAGGGGAACCTTTTCGCTTCCCGGGGTATCAGTCTAGCGCTCCAGTACCAATGGCAAAAAGGCCTTTTCACCCTGGTTAAACAAAAATTTCCCTGCTCCGCATACCCCGATGCCCGCATTGTGCAGATGTTGAATCTCTTGCCGTCGAGATTCACGTGGCAGGGGGGCCCCACCTGTTACTTAACATCAGCCAGGTATGTGCTTCTGCGCACTGCCCGAGGTTCATAGGGGGAACTTCAATGAAACCCCCCCCCATCCGGCTCCCTGCGGCCCCGGGAGCGGGGCCTCACAAACCCAATGTGCTTGAAAATTTCCCCTGAGATCGCTCTCCCGTACCCAGGAGCCAGATGTCAAGGAGGGTCCAAAAACCTCACCGGCCCTGCACTCGGGGGAAAGGGGGATTGGGCTGGGTCGATGAGACCCCCCTAGCTAGTCACTAGCCGAAATACCACGCCCGTCCAAAGGGAAAACAAAAAAGGGCCCCAACTGGCAGGCGTTCCAAGCCCCTTTGGGCCCACTGTCTGAGAAGCAATGAACCCCACAAAAGCGAAAATGTGGAGGTGCTACAAGCCAGCTTTAAATGCCTTGATGAGGCACCCTTACTGACCATCCCCCAAAACTCGCCGGGGGCTGGATCAAAAAGAGCCTGGTATTCAATGACGAATTAGGAAGGTAAACCACAGGGTAAATATGTGCAAAAAAACTTTCCAAAGGCAAAGAACCCCCGAAACCACCCCTCCTAAGGGGGGGCTGTCAGGGATCCCGGGAAAAACTCCCACGAGTCAGGCGGGAAAAAGTGGCTGGAATGGTTGAGTCCTTCGATCACCGTCCCACCCCCTCAGACTAGGCAATGGGTCAAGCGACCACCAACCGCTCAGCCCCGAGATGCACGCACCATCCCCCCATCGAGGCCAACGACGGCGCACGGTTCTCTGCAAACCCGGTAGGCAACAGCCTGCCCTGAATGGGGCAAGACAAAACGCCTACAACCAGACAACTTGCTCCTCGAGAAAGGGCAGCCGAACCCGATAACTCAACTTTTTTTTTTCTCTGGGGAAAATAAGAGATGCATATAAAGCCAGTTTGAAACCCAAACCCCCCGGGGCTTTTTTGGGGATCTCGTCCCCCATCATTTCCACCTGGGACTGGTGGGTGAGTTTGCATTCCTAAAAATCATCAAAAGCCGGGAAACTTCCACTTAACCCCAAAAGTTGGAAGGGGGGCCCCATATTCCCACCCCAAAACCCAAGGACCCCGGGGAATCCCGCCCCATCTCTCTCCCGCTGTCGGGCCCAAGACTGCCGAAGGATGGTACTAACCGGGCTCCGTAAAAAATGGGACCCCCACATGAACACCTAAACGGGTTCACCGGGGGCATGAGCACAGAAACCCCAAATACCCGCTCTTGGCAAAAAATTAACCCGGGCACATTTTGGGCAATATTCCTTGACCTGGAGAGGTTTTTTAAATTGGGCAATCCTTTTGCCATTCAGGAGAGCCTGATCAAAAAGGAACGGGGAAAGCTTTTGGCTTTGAAAAGTACTACTTTCAATAAAAACGCCGAGTCAAATTCCAAGGGTCACCTTCACAGCACATGCCACTAAGAATGGAACGCCAGGGGGTGGGGTTCTCGTCCACCCTTTTTTTAACCTTAATGTCCTGTTCTAACATAAACCTCCCAGTGGGGTGAAAGATCTCTCCTTGCAGACGATCTCCTACATCTCCACTGGACCCCCATGCCTAAAAAAATGCCCAGCGTTGTCTGGCCCGGGATCCGAGGAGTGTTGCAGGGCAGGCTAAGATATTGCGCAAATCCAAAGCCCTGGCTCTGAGAAGAGATTCAAGGCACAAGTCTGAAAAACCAGGAATGGGCTTGGAGTGGGTTTGGACTCTTCTACCTGGGTAAGGATAAACCCACCCTCTCCTTCCACAAGGGGGTCCAGCACCCGGTTGACCGAAAAAAATCAAAACGCTGCATGAGAGTGAGTGGAAACACATAGGGGGCCAACCCAAAGATCATTTATGTACATCTGTCAGCCATTGTAGACTATGCCCCCCGCTCTGATTGGCATTAAAGAAAAAATAAAAACCAAATGGAGAAAAAAAACGAATTGTACGCCCGCCTAAAACAGAAACCCGAGGTCATTTCAACATCACCCCTCCGGGCAGCAGAACATATTACACGGGGGATCAGTCGATCCTTGCCCCACTGCAGGGGACCGGGTTCGCAGCAAGGGGTCCACAAAAAACCGAGGTAACAGACACGCCCCCCTTTCTACAGGGAGAGGCAGTTGCTATCATGGGGGCACTGAGCCCCCGCCCTGAGGGAAGGACACTGGTCATACACACAGACTCCAAAGGAGCCCCGCTTTCTTCGCAGCGCTAACCCCCTGACAAATTTTACCCTTTGACTACCTCCTCCCCCTGGGCCCGAGGATTCTTGCAAGGAGAAGAATCATCATAAACTGAGTTCCCGCCACATAGGATCAGAGGGAAGAGCTTGCTGAAGATTTGCCGAAGTTGGCAGGGGGAGCCCCCAATCCCCTGATTCTCAAGCCGAAAATTACTTAGGGGAAATTACGGTGACGGCCCCTCCCTTCCCCCTGAGCTTCAAGAGAGGAAACGGATCCCCCCCCTCAGCTGGTGCACACGCAAATTTCCCAAGCAAACCCCCAGAACACAGCCCTCGTGCTGGTAAAAATATTATCGAACTTAACACGGACGGAGCGCCTATGGCAATCCCCCCGTACGGTAAGCACCGATGTCGAAAAAAAATGAGACAGCCCTAAAAAGCTGACACAGGCCGGCTAAATGAAAGGCCCGGGGGAAGCCAGAACTTCGCAAAACTCAACAAGCAAGCAAAAAGCGACGACGACAGCCCACAGCACGCTGACCGGACTGAACCTCTGCCTCAGTTGTACCCCCTCTTTACAACAAAATCTACAAACAGCAAGAGTCTGTTTTTACCTTAACGCTGCCCAAAATTTCCGCACATGCTAGACCGACGGTCTGCACTCTACCGTTCATCACCATCGTTTACAATTGGGTGTGTGTTTGTTGTATGTGTTATTTTTGTGTGTGTGAATTTTAAAAATATACATCTATTAGTCCCTATTTAAATATGTTTTATTGTTAAAAATGTATAAATATATATATATATATAAATATATTATATAATTTTAAACTTAATAAGTGAAAAAGGCTTCGGGAGTTAACCGGAGTCCAATTCCCCGAGGCAGTTTGGTGTTCACTGGGCCCCCGTTCTGGCAATCCTGCGACGCTGTATGAAGTCTATATAATCTTAAATGTAAATAAATTAACAAATATTACATTGCCTTTAAACATCCCCCGCTTTTTCGGTCACCCAAGGTAAAGGACCTTGTTTCACCTTTCCCGCCAGTTATCCCTAAATTTAAAGGGGAGAAAAAAGACCTTTTTTTTTCGCTCTTATTTTCTTTTATTTTGTCTGCTCAACTTTTAGTGGAAAATCTATTTTTTATTTGTCCTTTTTTCATCTAATATTCTATTTTAATTTTTAAAAACCGTTCGCAAGGGAAATCCAAAAACCCCACGAACTTGTTAAGACCTGTCGCCATGCTTAGTTTCTCTCTTTTCTCCCTCTCTTCCACTCTCTCTATCTACTTCTATCTATCTTCTTTATTTCTCTCTTTTTTTTTCCAATCCCGTTTGGGTTGCCTGATGTGCAGGGGTCACACAAAAACTGGAAAAAGGAAACCAAAAAACCAGGAATCCCCTTAGCCTTTAAGGGGGGCCCCTT
>NW_023652980.1:0-5076 GCF_015228065.2 Penaeus monodon
TGGGGTTTTTACATATAATACAACCCAAACCCCACACACAAAAAACACACCACCACAAACACCAAACCCACACAACCCCACACACACACAAAACCACCAACACCCCCATACACACAACACTACATTAAAAATTTAATATATAATATATATATATTTTTATATAAAATATAAAATAATTATAAAATAATAATATTAATAAATAAAAAATGTGGTTGGTGTAAAATAATTACCGCCACCACACACCCACACAACCCAACACAAACACACACCATATATATATATATATATATATATAAATATTTTAATTATATATATAAAATTTATATATATTATTAAAAACCATCAACACCCTTACATACATATTATATATAATATTTTAAATATATATATATTTTAAAATTATATATATATAAAATAATGTTTTTGGGGGGTGTGAAACCCTTAATCACCCACACACACGCAACACACACACACACACAACACCACACACCACACACACACACACACACACACCCCACCCACACACCCCACACACACACATATATGTATATAAAACATAAAATTTTTTTTTATATATATATATTTTTATAAATATATTTAAAAGATATTATTTTCAGTGTGTGTGAATATTTTTTACGCGCGATCACACCCCACCACACACACACACACCACACACACACACCCCACACACAACACACCCACACACACACACGCACGCACGCCGAAACCACGCACCACGCAGCACACACACGAAACCCCACACACACACCCCACACCCACACCCCACACGGGGCGCGCGCGCGCACACACCCCCACCACGCCGCACCCGCCACCCAAACGCACCGCCCGCGGCGCGCTAAAAAACACGGGTTTCTTGGGTCAAGTCACTCCCCTCGGGGGTATGGCGCGCAAACCCCCAAGGGTAAAAAGGGCCCGTTTGGGATGGGCCCCCAAACCCCAAAGGGGGCACTGCCAAAGGGTGTCAATAAAACTTTAAAGGGGACTTTTTTGCATAGTGAAATGAAAATAATAAAAATGATGGTGATGATGATAAAAATTATGATAAAGAGGATGCGAGGGAGATGACGTTTGACGTGACGATGATGATGAAAAAAAAAATAAAAAATCATTATTTTTTTTTGTTTAAAAAATCCCGATAATAATGATAATGATGATGAACAACAACAAAAACCCAACAACAAAATATAATGTAATAAAAATGATATGATGATAATGATGATGAAAATTTATGTGAAAGTGTTTTTGGAAATGTGATATAATAAAAACCCAAAAATAATAATGCAAATTTAAAATTAAAAAACCTTTATGATATGAAATAAAAATCATTATAATAAAAAATGATAAAAAATAACAAAAATATTTTATAAAAATAATAAAAAAAATAAAAATAATGAAAAAAAAAGGGGTGTATTCACGGGATTTATTTAAAAATTACAAAAAAGACATATTTCCTTTTTATTGGAGATTTAAAACAGCTGATTACATCGATTTTTCACTACGTCATTTGTTTACTAATTCTCACCCATTTATTTCAAAAACGTTTTCCCCCATCATGACTAATTACAGACTTATTTGTTGCATTTCCTTTTTAAAATGGACCTTCCTTCTTTTCACTGGCACTAAAGAAATTTTTCCATAAAACTTTTGTTTTGGTTCTATGAGCTGCAATTAACATAGGGAAGATTTTTCTTTTCCCCGTGTCCATTCTAATGGTTTTTTTTAAAATTGTGGCTTCATTTTAAAGAAGAAAGCTTTATATTCCTCAGTGTTTTGCTCAACTCATTTAAACCTCAATTGACAATTTCTACTTATATTCATTTCCCTTTATTCTCGAATTAAGTCTATGAAATATTTAATTATTTATAGCTTTATTTTGGATTTATCTTTAAAAAATGATTAATGTTAAGAAAAAACCCTGCTGGACTAAAGTTCTATGGCACTATGGTAAAGTTTTGGGTAAAAAGGGTAAAAATTGTTAACATTGGAAAAAGGGACAAAAGGTATGAAAAGAGAAGGAAAAGGAAAGCCCCCCCCCCAAAACAACAACACCCGGGAATGGGGGGGTATCTTTCCCAAATAAAAAGTATAGCTATATATTGCAAATAAATATTTAATACTAGCAATCTGGGAAATTTTAACATGAGGGGGAAAAGGGGGGGAAAGACTGGGGTGTAAAGGGCAAAAAATATTTACCCTTTTAAAATTTATTTGTAAGAACATGCTTTTTTTAAGTAAATATTCAATTTATAATTCTTATCATTTTTTTAAACGATCTGAACAGTTTGCAATGTTTTTGGAAATTTTTTTTTTGGCCGTCCACAGGCCCCTAAAACCCCTAGGGGGTACTTTGTTTCCCTTGTCCTTTGTTGGAGAAAAAGGGAGATAAGCAAACCCAAAATCTACAAATATCCTATATTTTTTTGGAAAACCAAGGGAATGCCAGGGGTTTCAAATTTGGAAATTTTTAAAGAGACACACGGGCACCGCTTATTTCCGGCAAAGGGTTTATTGCAGAACCCCAAAAATAAATTTTTTCCTCATTGTCTCTCAAACAATACCAAAAGGGCCCGAGATTGACGAAGTAGACCGTTTCCAATCTTTCCCCTTTTTTCTCTCACCTATCTTACAGGGGCTAATTTTTTAATCTTATCAATGGTAGGCATTGGGGACCGAATAGGCACTGTCACTGCCCCGAACATCCCTTACTCTTAAATAAAGAAAAATGGATGGATAGAAACTTAAAAAAAGACTACAAAAAAAATGTAGAAAAGGAAGGAGGATAAAAACACATAAATTTTAAATAAAATTTTTTTGACAATAAAAGCCCCTTACTGATCAAATTTTTGAACCAAAGTAAAGAATGGGAGTAAAAAATGGGGGACACGAAAGGGTGCATTTTCCCCATAGTACAAAATTAATGAAAAAAAAAATGTATAAAAAAATATCTTTAACCCAAAAATTAAAACTTGATCAATAGCACAGTGGAAAAGAAAACATAACAATAAATTACATTTTTCCCTTTTTTACATAACAAAATTTTTTTGCTTTCAAAGATTTAACCCCTTTAAAAAAACTAAGTGGAACTTCCAAAATTTAGGAAAAAAAAAAAAAAAAAAAAAAAAAAAAAAAAAAAAAGAAAAAATGAATTTTTACAAAGTCCAAACTTGTTTTCATTAAAGAAATAAAAATTTAAAGCAACCTTTTGAACTTTTTTTTTCTGAAATTTTTTTTCTTTTTCTGGTTCCTTAAATTCTTTTTTAATTTAAGAAAAAAAAAAAATTTTTAACATGGCAAAATTTTTAACCTTTTTTAAGCTTTTTCCCCTTCCCCTTTCCGCATAAAAGGTTCCAAATTTTGTAGGGACCAAATGGTAAACAAAAGTTTTTTGTAATGGGAAAAAACCCTTTTAATTTTCCCTTCCAATAATTTTTTATCTTTTTTTTTCCCCTTTTTTTTGGGCAAAAAAAGGAAAATTCCCCCCTCTTTAAGGACCAAAGTAAATTCTATGACATTTTTTAATTAATTTTTAAGAATAAAATCCCAAATTTACCATGGTTATTTGGGGGTTTTTTTTTTTTGGTTTTTTTCCCTTTTCCTTTTTTTTTGGGCTTTTTTCCCTCAACTCCAAAATCCACAAATGAACCTTACAAAAAATTTTGACCCCCTTTTTTCAAAATTTAAAACCAAAATTAAAACCCATTGTTTCCTTTATTTTTTTTGAACCTTGAAAATTTTAAGTGGGCCCCTTCGGGCTTTTTTTTTTTTTTCAAAATTTTAAAAAATCAACCCAAGATGCTTCAAAACAAAAAGGGTTTTTTAATTTTATAACAGGTAAAAAAAAACCTAGTTTCCCTTGGCTTTTCGGTTTTTAACCCTTTTAATTTAATATTATTTTTGTAAAATTTTTTTTATAAAAGGAAACCCATTTTTTAAAATTTTTATTCCCACCAACCAAATAGCTTAAATTACTAATAAATATTTTATGTTTTTGGCAGGAAAACCCCCAAAAACCAAGGTAAAATTCGCAGGAAAAATAAAACAATCAAGGATTTTTATAAAGTACCAAAGAAAATTGTTTTTGAATTTTAAAAAACAAACCCTTTTTTTTTCTTTTTGAAAAAACTTTAAAAAAATTTTTTACTTCTCCCCCCACGTAAAAAAAAGAATAATGTAAAAAAAAGTTTTTTAAAAATCCAAAAACCCGGTTTTTAAAACACATTACCAAAACCCCCCCCAAACTTAAAAAGTTTTTTAAAATTTGTTGTTGCTTTTTTTTTTTCTTTTTCTTTTTTTTTTTTTTTTGGGGGTTTTGGGAAATTCTTAGTCTAAAAAAAATTCTTCCCTTCCATTTTTGGGCATCCACTAATGCCCTGATAGGGGGGAAAAAAAAAAAAACAAAAAAAAAACAAAAAAAAAACAAACCCCTTTCTATCATAAATAAATTCAAAAAAAATCAAAAAACAGCACAGCCTCACTCTAATTCATTTTTAACTTGTTACGACTAAAAATGCCAGTCCTCTAAAGCAATATGGGTAAAATTAAAGGGGTTTTTAATGGGGCATCCCGAAAAATTTTCTCTCATGTTTTAAAGAAATCCTAAACCTTATAAAAAAAATTTGAAAAGATAGAAAACAATAAAGAATGGGAAAGGGGAAAAGGGGAAAAAAAAGGGAGGTGAGAGAGGAAGAGAGACAACGGGAGGGGTAAGTGAGAGAGGGAGAAGGGGAAAAGAGAGAGAGAGAAGAGAGAGAAGAAGAGAGAGAGAGGAAGAGAGAGAGAGAGAAGAGAGGGGGGGGGAGAAGGGGTTTTGTGGTGTGGGGTGGGGTTTGTTTGTGGGGGTTGTTTTGTGTTTGTGTGTGTGTGTGTGTGTGGGGTGTGTTGTTTTTGGGGTGTGGGGTGTGTTGGGGTGTGTTGGGTTGGGGTGTGTTGTTTTTGTTGTGTTTTTTTTTTTTTTATTTTGTTGTGTTGTGTGTGTGTGTGTGTGTGTGTGGTGTGTTGTGTGTGTGTGTTTTTGTTGGGTGTGTTTTTTGTGGGGTTTTGTTGTGTGTGGGTTTT
>NW_023652982.1:0-5075 GCF_015228065.2 Penaeus monodon
CTTTTTTCCCAAAGGGGGAGAGCTCATCAGAGAACGTAGAAAAGAGAAATGAATTTAACAGCACTTCAAAAAAAAAAAAAAATCCTCAGTTTTTTAAAATATTGTGACTGTTATCAGATGAAAAGGAAAAATACTCTCAGTAATTCCCGTATACGCGCAAAACGACCTTCCCTATCCCCTACGGACCTAAGCACTTGTACACTTAAGAAAATGATTGGCTCGTAGCACACAAATGGGGGACACGGAAAAAGGAAAATGACCCTTATGTACTTACGTAGTCCTGTAGGCTGCTGACGACGATTTCGAGCGGAGGCAGGAACGTGAGTTCTACCACCCTGAACACCAGCTATAATGGTCTCTAATTTGAATGATACTAGAACACCACTATATTATCTGGCAGGTCCAGAGGAAAACTCAGTATCTGTTTCTCAGCTTTATTGAGGGAACAGACACGTAGATTAAAAGGGATCTTGACGCGGTAGACGTGGCGGAGGCGGCGTCAGCTCCTACGGGTTGGAGGGAAGGTGTTCGCGGTTCAAGGAACGGACTCGGACTGACTCCTTCGGGTATTTCTGGGTCACTTCCAGCCTAGGGCGTGGGGGCACAGCTGTTGCCCTCGGCTACCCCCTCCAGGCGTTTCTCGTTATCGCCGAAGGTGAGGTCATGACCCAGGAGGTCAGCAGCTGCCTAGCCAAACTCCTTGATTAATGGATGTCACCCCGGCTCAGGCAGATTTCACTATTCATAGATGTCACACTCTCTCCCTCTCTCTCTCCCTACCTACCTACCTATCACTCTCTCTATTTCTCTCTCTGTCTCTCTCTGTCTCTCTCTCTCTCTCTCTGTCTCTGCCTCTCTCTCTCCCTCTCTCTCTCTCTGTCTCTCTCTCTCTCTCTCTCTCTCTCTCTCTCTCTCTCTCTCTCTCTCTCTCTCTCTCTCTCTGTCTCTCTCTCTCTCTATGTCTCTCTCTCTCTCTCTGTCTCTCTCTCTGTCTCTCTCTGTCTGTCTCTCTCTGTCTCTCTGTCTCTCTCTCTCTCTCTCTCTCTACCTCTCTCTCTCTCTCTCTCTCTCTCTCTCTCTCTCTCTCTCTCTCTCTCTGTCTCTCTCTGTCTCTCTCTCTCTCTCTCTCTTCTCTCTCTTCTCTCTCTCTCTCTTCTCTCGTCTCTCTCTCTTCCTCTCCTCGTCTCTCTCTCTTCCTCTCCTCCTCTCTCTCTCCTTTCTCTCTCTCTCTCTACCTCCCTACCTATCACTCTCTCTCTCTCTCTCTCTCTCTCTCTCTCTCTCTCTCTCTCTCTGTCTCTCTCTCTCTCTGTGATGATTTAACAAAATCTAATGCTAAGTTAGCTAAGATGATTAAGAAAAATAAATTTGAACAAATAATAGATAAGCCTACACGAATTACAGAAAAAAACCTCTTCTCTGTTGGATTTAATAATACTAACAGACCAGACATCATTATTCACTTCGATGTCATCCCGTGTCATGTTGCTGACCATGAATTATCACGAGACGTTAAATATAAAGAAAACAAAGCGACCACCAATAAAAACTTTTCGCGATTTCAAACACTATAACCCTCATCTTTCTGCGAGCTTATCTTGTCTAAAGAAAGTACTCTATCAAATATTTCACTGACAGATAATGTAACGACCAAGTAACTATCCTTACAGAGTTTTTAAAAGCACATTGATGCCTGGCTCCCTCGTAACACGAACCGTCAAACGTCCTCCTGCTCCATGGAAAAATGACGACATTCAAGAGCCATTCGCGATAGAAACATGCCCACCAAGCCCTTAAAATTAACAAAAATGAGGCCGCCCTTCAGGTAATTATAAAGTCAAAAAGAAAAATGTAAAATTCAAATTTAAACGTGCAAAAAAATTATTTTCAGAAATAAATTCACAGAAAAAAAGGACAACTCTAATAAAACATGGAAATTGTTAAAACCTAGTGCCCTTTCAAAAAGCAACCTCACTAAGATTGCATAAGGGCCCCTACAAAGAACCGACAATTTTAATGACTTTTTTTTCAAAAATTGGAAAACTAACTTATGAGCAAACAATTGCTTCTAAGTTACAACAAAACATAGATCGGGCAAGGCTTACAACTAATTTTTTTCAGACCACAACCAGTGAACATAGAAACAATCATCTTAGTAATAAAAATCTTCGCGAAAAAATTCTGTAGGAGCAGACGGCATTGCTTTGCGCTTTATCAGAGATAGTCTACCTGCAACTGTACATTATCTGACGGTCATTATTAACACCTCTCTTGTTACTGGTGTCTTTCCGTCGCTTTGGGAAAAATGGTATAGTAACACCAATTTTTTAAATCGGGGATATAGACGATGTCAATAATTATCGCCCTATTACTATACTCCCTATCTTATCCAAAATTCTTGAAAAAATTATAGCAAATCAACTGACGAGTTTCCTGGGGCCAATGACTTATTATCTAAAACACAACATGGTTTTAGAAATAGGTTTTTCTACTGAAACAGCTTTACTGCAAATTACTGAGAAATTTTTTAATAACATAGAAAAAATCAGGTAAATTTGCTCACATTATGCGACCTTTCTAAGGCTTTTTGATAGTGTCAACATGATATTCTCCTTCAATTAGAAAATCATAAATTGATACCTTTTGGTTTAAAAAGGTTTTTTAATACAGGCCCAATCGGTAAGAATCAAAAATGATTGTCATAAAAACAACAATCCCTTTTTGGGTGTTCCGCAAGGCTCATTTTAGTCCATCCTTTTAAATTTTCAAAAATGTTTTTATCAACAATAGACCAAAACTGTCTTTTAGTGCATAGGGGCCCCGTGATTCAATTTTTCTTCTTAAGTGACTCATAAAAAACCTAAACACGTTAAATAAAACATCAACTACTCTTACACAAAAAAAATTTATTTTTACACAAGGGCCCTTTAAAACAAAACCCACAAAAAACTCAATGTTATTCATAGTAGGGGGCGAAATAGCTAGAATTCCCATGACAAAATCATAAATTTGAAGGCTCCTTTAAACCCGGCATTTCGGATATCTAGATCCTTGCGCTTCATGCTTTGAGCCACACGTTGACAAAATACACAGGAAGGTAGGGTACCCTGATATACTTAATCCAAAAAGAAATAATCACTACTGAAACAGATCAGGGTTTGAAAACTCTAGCTCTAACATAATTAACTTTGTTAAAACTTTTGGGGGATCGAAAACAAACCCGATGAAAAAAGTCAAAAATTAAAAAACTTTGCTGCCGTACACAGGAAATATCTAAACTTGATCAAATCACCCCACATATAAAAAAATTGAAATGGAAAAAGTCTTCAAAATGCAGCTATCCCCCACATGTGTTTTTCTTTACAAATCATTCGGGGGATTATCCAAAATGGTTAATCCTTTACAAACCCTAGGGAACACATCAGGTGTCCAGACAAATCAAGTAAATTCCCTTTTTGTTAAGAGATCGAATACCCAAACGGGGCACGTCAAATGGAATACGTGGCCCAAGATAGGAACAGTCCAATAATTAAAGACTTAAAAGCATCTTTAATTTTAAAAAAAAATTTAAAAAACCCTCTTAAATCACAAGTAAATTAAAAGTTTTATGTAAAAAATAAACCTTTAATTTAATGGGAAAAGTGTTTTGACTTTTCTTTGCTGTCTCTCTCTGTCTCTCTCTCTCTTCTGTCTCTCTCTCTCTCTCTTCTCCCCTTCTCCTTACTCTCTCTCTCTCTCTCTCTCCTCTCTCTCTCTCTCTCCCCCTCTCTGTCTCTCTCCCTCTCTCTCTCTCTACCTTTCTCTCACTCTCTCTCTTTCTCTCCTCCCCCTCTCTCTCTCTTGTCTCTCTCTCTGTTCCCCTCTCCCCCTTCTCTCTCTCTCTCTCCTCTTTCTGTCTGTCTGTCTGTCGTCTTCTCTCTCTCCCTTTTGTCTGTTCCCCTCTCTCCCCTGTCCCCTCTCTCTCTCTCTCTCTTCTCTTCTGTCTGTCTCTCTCTCTCCTCTCCTCTCTCCTCTCCTCCTTTTCTCTCTTCTGTCTCTCCCTCTCTTCTCTTCTTTTCTCTCTCTCTCTCTCTCTCTCTACCTACTATCTCTCTGTCTGCTCTCTAAACTCTCTGTCTGTCTGTCTCTCTGTCTGTCTCTCTGCCCCTCTCTCTCTGCCCCTCTGCTCACTCTCTGTTCCCTCTCTTTCCCTTGCTCTTGTCTCTCTCTCTCTCTCTCTCTCTCCCCCCCCTCTTCTCTCCCCTTCTTCTCTCTCTCTCCACCCCCTTTTTCCCCTCTCTTCTCTCTTCCCCTCTCTCTCTCTCTCTCTCTCTCTCTCTCTCTCTTCTGTCTGTCTTTCTGTCTCTCTCCTCCCTGTCCTCTCTCTCTCTCTCTCTCTGTCTGTCTTCTCTCTCTCTCTCTCTCTCTCTCTCTCCCTCTGTCCGTCTCTCTCTCTCTGTCTGTCTCTCTCTCCTCTGTCTCTCCTCTCTTTTCTCTCTCTGTCTTCTCTTTCTCTCTCTCTCTGTCTCTCTCTCTCTGTCTGTTTTCTCTCTCTCTCTCTCTCTCTCTCTCTTCTCTCCCTTTTTGTCTGTCGTCTGTCTGTCCTCTCCTCCTCTGTCTGCCTCTGCTTCCCCTCTGCCCCTCGTCTCCCGCTCTGTCTCTTTCTCTCTCTCTCTCTCTGTCCTCCCCTCTCTTCCTCGTCTCTCTGTCTTGTCTCTCTCTGTCTCTGTCCCCCTCTTCTTCTATGTCTCTCTCTGTCTCGTCTCTTCTCTTCTCCTCTCTCTCTCACTCCTCTCCCTCTGTCTCTCTCTGTCTCTGTCTCCTCTCTCTCTCCCGTCTCTCTCTCTCTCCGCCTCTCTCTCTCTGTTCTCTCTCTCTCTCTTCTTTCTCCAAAACCAAAAAAAAATTTTTACCTTTTTCTCTCTCTCTCTACCTTTCTCTCACTCCTTTTCCCCTTTCTCTCTCTCCCTGTCTCTCTCCTCTCTTCTCCTCTTCCCCTCTCTCTCTCTCTCTCTCTCTCTCTCTCTCTCTCTCTGTCCTCTCTCCCCCTGTCTCTGTCTCCTCTCTCTCTTTTGTTTTGTTCCTCTGTCTCTCTC
>NW_023652983.1:0-5075 GCF_015228065.2 Penaeus monodon
TCTTAAAATTTTTTCTAAGGGACACCCCAAAAGGGGGGACAAAATTTTCCCTAACCCATGTAAATTTTAAAAATTAAAAAAAAATAAATTTTTTTCATAACCCTTTTTTAAAATTTTGCCCAAAAATAAATAACAAATTAACTTAAGATAAAATAAGGAAAATTTTTTTTAAAACCTAACTTTTAAAAAAGAAAGGGTTTTTAGAAAAATTTAAAAAAAAAATTCTACTTTTGGGAACCCCGAAACCCTTTAACGAAAATAAAAAGGGGTAAAACTTTAAGAAAATAAAAAAAGAGCTAATAATTTATCACCGATTTTTAGAAAAATACCCTTAAAAATTAAATTTAAATTTAAATTTTTAATATTAAATCAATTTAAGAAAAATTATTTTTAAAACTTTGGGTTTATTTAAAAAAAAAATTTTTTAATTAAAATTAAAAACTACGATAACCCATAATAAATAATATATATTATTTATATAAATAAAAATATTAAAAGAAAAGTTTTTTATAAAATTAATAAATAAAATTTATATTAATTTAAAATTAATAAATAATAATTTTATATAAAATATATAATACTTATTTATTTATATATATATATATATAATAATATATTTTATTTATCTATATTTTTATTATATATATATATAATTTTTATATAATATATTTTATATTATAATATATATAAATATATAATAATATAATTATTATAATATATATATATATTATATATAATAAATATATATATTATATATATCTATATATATATATTTTTAAAATATATATTTATATTATATAATATATATATATATTATATATATATATATTATATAATATATTTTTAATATATATATAAAATATAAAAATTATATATAATATAATATATTTATTTTATTAAAATTAAAATTTTTTAAAATAATATATATATTATATAATATAATATTATAATAATTATTTTTAAAATTTTTTAATATATATATTTTTGGGAATATTTTATAATATATAATATTTATACCCTAAAATTTTTCTATATATATATTAAATTTTTTATAATTATATATATTATTAATTATATATATATATATTATTTTAATAATATATTTTTTATAGAATTAATAATATATATAAGATTATTTATTTTTTAATTTTTTTTTTTTTTATTATTATTATATTATAATAAAATTATTTTAGATAAAATTTATATTATTAATATATATATATATTTTTAATTTTTAATATAATATATATATATAATTGCCATGTATTTTTACATTTTAACTGAAATATATCAGGGGAAACTATACGGTATGTTTAGTTTTTTTTAGCTGAAATCCTTTTCTTTGGGTTTGTGTAGAATACTTTTTCTTCATTTGCATTCATAATGCCTAATATTATTTGTTTTTATTTGTATCTGTAAAGGGATTCAAAATTTATTTGGGGTAAGTAAAATTTAATTTTACTTGAGAGGATTAATAATACCACAATGGGTAGAGCAAATACAGTTGGTTGATCTTAAAACGTCTGCGGGGCGTTAGGGGATCATGGGGGCGGGGTTTGGATGTAAATTCTGAAAGATTTTGTTAGCTTGCCCCTGCTTGAGTTTTCTGTAGTGCTTAGTCGGTGCTCAGCAGATATTGAGAAAACTCATTTTTTTTTTATTTTCTGCAGTTTTTCATCAAAAATATCCCTAAAATCTTGTTTAAAATGGATACGTGCCCTGGAAATACCAAAACACATCGTCAGACCATTTTTTTGTTTTTTTGTTTTTACTTTTTTTCCTAATTATTTAGGCAAAATTTTTAAAAAATTTTTCCCCCTTAAATAGTTTTAAATTATCTAGTTAGGATTCTGTTCGATTTACTTTGCTGAAATAAAAAGACTTCAAAATTTTTTAATGCTTTGTTTTTCACGGAGTTTTCCCGGAGGAAATTTATCATCCGCCCGGGTGTCCCCCAGAGTAGAAACCAAGTGGAAGTTGTTGAGAAATATATATATAATATATATATATTAATATTATATATATAATATATATTATAAATAATATTATATATAAATATTAAATAATATATAAAAAATAATTAATAATATATACATAAATAATATATATAATAAAATTTTTAAATATATTATAAAATTTTATATAATATTAAAATTTATAAATATCTATTAAAGTTTAAAAAATATATTTTTAATATCATATTTTAATATTTTAATAGATATATATAAAATTTTATATATATATATATATATATATATACACCCCCACACACCCCCCACACACACACACACCAAAAACACACACACATTAAATTTAATTTAATTATATAAAATATAATAATATATACAACCACACAACACACACACACACACACACACAACAACAAAATATATAATAAGATTAATTTATATATATTAATTTTATATTATTTTAAAATAAATAAAAATTTTCACTATAATGTTTAATTGTATATATTTTAAAAATATATTAAAATTAATATATTATATTAATATATATATATATATATAGAATAAATATTTAAAAATATATTGATATGTATGTATATATTGTATGTATATGTATATATTTATAATTATAATAAAATTATTTATATATGATATATTATATTATATATATATATATATATGATGTATTATTATGTATGTAAATACATATATGATATAATATAAATAAATGGGGAGATAATTTTAGATAGTTTTTAGACAAAAAAAAACACAAAAACACACACACCACACACACCACACCACACACCACACACCACCAACGCACACGCACACGCACACACCCACCACCGCACGCCGCACGCACCACACACAACCACACCACACCCACACACACACACACCCCACAAAACACAAAACCCCACACACACACCACACACACAAAATATATATTATAATTATATATAATATATATATATATAATTTTTTAAATTAATATTAAAATTTTATATATAATATATTTTATTATATATATTTTTTCTATTATATATATATTATATATATTAATATTATATAATAATATATTAATATATTTATCTATATATATTATTTCTATAATCTTTTATTTATAAATATATAATATAATTATATAATTTTTTATTTAAAAAATATTTAAATAATTTTATATATAATTTTAAAAAAATTTAAAATAATTTAATTATTATATATATATATATATATATATATATCTTATTTTTATTATAATATATATAATTTTATAAAATAAAATATTTAAATTTTTTGAGGGCCCCGGTAACCCAGTGGGTTTGAGCATCGGACTCAAAACTGTCACGGCAACTGAGTTGAGGGGTTTGAGTCACGGCCGGGGCGTTTCCCTTGGAGGGGAATTTCCCTCGTTGTCTACAAAAAACGCATACGCTTTTAGACGAGCGCTGTTCGTAGGGGAAATCACCGCCGTGGGCCAAACCCTGGTTGATTAGGAAAAAAAAAAAAAAAAAAAAAAAAAAAAAAAAAAAAAATATTATTATTATATATATATTATATATAAATTATATATATATATATATACATAATATTATATATATATATGTATATCATAAATATATTATTTATATATACATATACAATTATTTTAATATTATTATTATATAATATATATAATAATATAATTATATTACCCCCCCCCACACACACACCACAAAACCACCCACACACACACACACATTATAATATTATATATTATATATTATTATATATATATATATATATTTTTAAAAACCACACCCCCCCCCCCCCCCCACACCACCCATATTATATATTATATAATATATATATAATTTTAATATATAAAATACATAAATAAAATATACCTATATTGTTTAATATATATATATATATAAAATTTTATTATATAATATTTATATTATTATAATATTATATGTATAGTTATATAGTAGTATATATAATATATTATAGATATTTATAATTTTTAAATATATAATATAATATATATTATGTTTATGTATGTATCTATATATACATATATGCATATAGATAGAAAAAATAAAAAGGGGTAGAAGATATAGATAGTTATGACATAAACACCCACCCACACACCACACAACACCACCAACACCACACACACGCACACGCACACACCCCGCACACGCCGCCGCACGCCCACCACACACACACACACACCACACCACACCAAAACCCCCACACCACCCACACACACACACACCACAACCAACCCCCAAAATATTATAAAATTATATATTTATAATATATATATAAAATATATATTATAATATTATATAATATAATTTTTAGTATTAATTTTATTACTTATATTATATGACAGTTATTTAAAGAAAATTGTTTTTTGTACGGAAAAAAATTTATATTTTTATACTATATAATTACATATATATAAATAATATATATTTTATATATATTATATATTTATATTATATATATATATAAACTTTTTATTTTTAAATATATTATATATTAAATATATATATTTATATTATTAATATATATTTGTTTATATATATATATATAAAATTTAAAATATATATACATATATGTGTGTGTGTGTGGTGTGTGTGGTGTGTGTGTGGTGTGTTTTTGTGTGGTGCGGGGGGTTTGTGTGGGTGTGCGTGGGTGTGCGGGTGTTACAGAGTTGAAAAATTGTCACAGCAAATAAAAATTTGTCATATTGAAATTTCAAAGGACCCCAAAGGTAGCATTGCCATGCAACGGCTGAAACAATCCTTTATTGCTATTACCTGTTTATGAAAGGCTCACGGGGTGCAATGACCAAAGTGTTTGGGGATGTGCGGAAGGGGAGAGAGGGGACAAAAAAAGTATTTGATAGAAAGATAGAGAGAGATTGATAGATAGAGATAGAGAAGTGGAGGGAAAAATAGATCAGATAAAATAATGCTATATATAGAGGGTCGACAGATACATATTAGACCGACGACGGATGTCAGCCAAAAAAAGAAAAAACATATAAACAACATAACGAAACAAAACAAAACACATTTTTTTGTCTAACAATTATAAAACTGTTTCATTTTTAAA
>NW_023652984.1:0-5075 GCF_015228065.2 Penaeus monodon
TTATTTCATCTTCCCAGGTGGGGGCGTTGGGGGAGCTTCGTGGTCGCAACCTGTTCCACACTAGGAGGCAAAACAGCTTTTCCTTATAACTGGCCCGTTTTGTGGTGGGTTTTTGGGGTATTTCCCATTTTTCGTTGCTTTTGGGTTTGTCAAACCGGGCCCCCTTAAAACGTGAAAACCCTGGAGGGTCGTTAAAGTTCAATTACATACATTTTTAATGAAATAAATTTTTATATATATAAATTTTAAAGCTATCAGTTTCTTTGTATAAGATTTGCGATTAAAATTTAAGAGGTAAAAGGAAAAAAACCACTACGTATTAAAGCTAATTTATTTAAAATGTGTTTCTTTTTTATCTCTTTTTGTAAAAAATTTAAAGAAATGGTATATTATGAGGTTTAATAAAAATTTTTTTCACTTGATTAATTTATTATTTTTTTCCATATTGACAATTTCAAACAAAGTATTTTTACTTTCGAAACTTACAGGATGCACGTTATCAACATACATAATGCACAGATTAATGTTGGGGAAGGATGTAAAACACTCCAACAGTACACATTCGCATACTAAACCAAAAATAAGGTAAAATTAAATAATCAATATATTTTTTTAAAAACAAAAAAATACCTCATAACACGCTACTCAATCTGTCAGTAATATTAAAACAACATATACAAAAAAAAAGGGACATTACAAAACAAAAAGTATTTATTTGAGAAAAATGTCTTGTGGGGGAAAATTTTTACCCTTTCTAATAAAGGGAATCGCAAAAAAAGTCAACTGATGCCCCTCTTGAAACCCGCCAAAGGTTTTTTGTCTCTAAAGCAAGACAAAAAGCACCCACGTGGGTGAAATATAATATATATATTATAATATATAATATATAAATATATATATATATATATTAAAATTTTGTGTGCACAAAACACCACATACACAGCACCATTTTTTGTGCGTGTTATGCTTAAATAAAAATTTGACACCACACACCACCCCCACCCCCACACAAAACACCCAACACAAAACCACACACACACACCACACACACACCACACACACAACCCCAAAGAATAATATTATTATAATAATAATATATTATATTTTGTTGTAAAACACACACACCCCACACACACACACACACACACCCCCAACAACACACCACACACACACCACACACACACAAATAAAATAAAATAATTATTAAAATAATTATAAAATAATTATATATAATATATAAAGATCTATATATATAATACATATAACACCCCCACACCCCACAACACCACACACACACACACCCACACCACCACACACACACCACATATAATTTTAATATAATAAATATAAATTGTATAACATATATATATATAATATATTATATTATATATATATATTATATATATATATACTACTTTTTTATGCTCCCAATATTTTTATCTTATTTCTATTTTCTATCTTCTATTTTATATGTGTGGTTTGTGTCCCGATGCTGTGTTCTGCAAAACAACCTGTGATTACAAAAAATTTTTTCACATCCTTTTCTATGTTTATATAAAAATACACAACACATATAATATGTTATTTTATGATACAAAATAGTTAGTATATTAAAATATATTGTATCATAAAAATAGTAATACATTTTAATATAATATATTAATAATTATATATATATATTATTTATAATGTATATAATATATTATATTTATATATATATATTATTATATAAATACAAATATACCAATCTACAATACACCCCACACCCACCACACACACACACCAACCCCACACAACACCACACACACACACACACACCATATATATTATATATTTTTATATAATACTATATATTTATATTATATAATATATATTTAATAAAATATATTTTAAAAAAGGGGGGGAATAAATTTACAATAATTTAAAATTATTTAAAAAATTTTACATATATATAAACTTTTTATATATTATTTTAATATATATATATAGATATATTAATTTAGATAATATGTTACAAATTCTTTCAAAAATTAAAAAAAATATAAATAAGATTAAAATAAAATAATTTTTTAAAATTTTTATAAATAATTTTATTTTTTAATATATTATTAAAAAAAATTTTAGATAATAAATTTATTTTTAAATAAAAATTTTTGTCATAAATAATTATATTTTAAAATATAATTTTATATATAAAGTACATAATTAAATATAAAAAATATAAATATTTAAATAAAATATAGAATTTACAAAATATAATATTATATATTTTAAACTTATAATATCTATATATATATAAATAAATATTTTAATTTAAAATTTTCATTATATTATAAAAAATATATAATAATATATAATATTTTAAAATATATAATATATAAAATATATATATATATTAAAAATAATTTATCTATTATTTAATAATAAATTAAAATATAATATATAGCCCAAAAAAATTAGAAATTATATATATATTAATATATTAAAAATAATTATAATAATTATATTATTAATAATATTTATAATTAAAAAAAAAAACAAAAAAAAAAAAAAAAAAGGGGGGTTGCTTTGATTTAAAATAAAAATTTTAAAAAAATATTGTTTTAAAATAAATATTAAAATATTTTAATATTAATAATAATTTATATTTTTATATATATATATTTATAAATATGCACACACACACACACACACCACACACACCCCACACACACCCACACACACACCCACACACACACACGCCGCGCGTATGCGTGCGTGTGTGTATTTTGTGTAAACCCATAAAATAACATACATACATAAATATAAATTGTTATAAATAATAAATATTATAAAATTTAATATAAAATATACAATAAAAATTATATTATATATATATATATATATATATATATATATATATATATATATAAATATATACATATACATATCATCATCAACAATAACGGTATGCTCATGTTTGAGCCGCCGTGGACCTCTCCACCATCCTTCGTCACTCAACTCGATCTTGCGCTTTTCTTTCCACTTGTACCATCGACAACCCGCAAATATCTTTGATGTTGTCGCTCTGTCTTGTTTCGGTTTGCCTCTTCCTCTGTTCCTATCACCATCCCTGTCTGCAAGTTTTTCTCAATACTTTTACTTCTCATCACAGACCAATAAACTTTAATTTCCTTTTGTTCAAGATGTCAAACAGCACTTCATCATTCGTTTTCTTCTCTGTCCAGTTAATACGTAGTACTCGTCTATAACACCACATTTCAAAACTATTGATCTTTTTCTTGTCTATCTTCTTCAGCACCCAACACTCAGAACCATATGATGTCAATTGGGAAAACTAATGAGTTCAAACATCATTTTTGTCCAAAGGTCTTTCCAGATGTTATTAAGAGCAACTGTGGCGTTTTTTGGCAATGGTAATTCTTTCTTTTTATCTCCGGTAAATCATCATATGTATTAGTTAAAAACAGCTCCAAGATAAGTGAACTCTTTCACATTTCCACAACCATTCCATTGATTGTAACATGTTTCATCATTGTTCATTGCCGGTTATCTTTGAATCTTCATGATCTTAGTTTTCTTGGCATTAAGAAACAGGCCACCTTTTCGCTTGCTTCTCTAACTTTATCTAGTAGCTGTTGTATTCAGTGTTTACTGCTGGCAATCAAAACTATATCATCAGCGTACCTTAGATTTATATTCTGTATCCTCCAACATCTACAGTTCCTTCAAAATTCTCCAGAGCACCTCTCATATTGTTTCAGAAAATATGTTAAAGAGGTGCGGAACAGAATGCAACCCTGTCCCCACTCCTTGTTGACTTCGAACCATTCTGTTAACCCTAAGTGGTTCTTACAGTTGCTTTTTGTTGGTCATACATGGGTTTTATTAGTTTGATGATTTTTGTTTTGGAAACTTTTATCATTCATGTTATTCCAGAGGATATCGTGATCAACAGTATCAATCTTTCAAGTAATCAATGAACCCGGGATAGGTCTTTTTGATGTTCTCTGTTTTTCCCCTATGATCAATTCAGATTTAGAATCTGGTTTCTGGTACCTTTTCCAGGGCAAAAACCTTTTGTTCGTCTGCAATTTCTTCTCTTAACTTCAACTTCATTCTTTCAGCAATAATTTTTCAACAAAAATTTTTCTGCTGTGACTTATTAAAGCAATTGTCCTGTTATTGTTGCAAATGGAGTGCGTCCCCTTTTTAGGTATACAATACATATACATATATATATATATATATATATAATATATATTTTATATATATATTATATATCTCATTGGGGAGCTAACGCCGATGAGGCAGGGGCTCGGCCCCCTCTCTAGCTTTCACGACAGGTTTGATCATCTGCCCAAGACACGATTTCCTATGTTTTATCCCACAGACCTCTTTCCCCCCAGAGTTTTCTCGAACAGAGACTCCTGGTCGGCAGGATCATCCTGTGGGAAAAGAGCCAGGTGCCCATTAGCCTTAGTTGGCGATCGTGGATTGTGTAACAGGTCCTGTGGGCCATCTCAGGGTAACTGTTGTTTGGACATGTGGTCCCGCCAAAATGTACCCAAATCTGGCACAAGGACCTATAAGCAAAGGCATCAAGACGAGATTCCAAGGTACAAGATAGCATCCAAGTTTCACTACCATATAGTAAAATTGGCAGTATCAGGGGCCCGGAAGACACATAACTTAGTCCTTCGCACAGGTACAGGCATCTCCAAATTCTTGTGTCAAGAGAATCATGGCCCCTACTGTCAGCCAATCCATCTGCTGACTTCTTTGGGCTGCAGCCTGGATCATGACTTCACTATCGTGTTTAAAGTTCCTGTACCTAACTCAAACACATGCTGCCTGAAAGATCTCCTATAGCCCCTAAATAAAAAAACTGATCTTTGTCCAGGATATCTCTAACCCAGGAGCTTGCTTCATTGTTAAAGACCCCACTGGTTTCCGAGACTCGACAGGATGCAGCATCAGCAAAAGTCAAGGTCGGTACCGATTTCCCAGTTTCTCCTTAAAAAACCTTTAGACTGTAGCTCTGCCATATTATCATAATAACAACACTGGGTCCC
>NW_023652985.1:0-5073 GCF_015228065.2 Penaeus monodon
GAATGTGTGTGATGCATGTGTCTGTGTGTGCTGAAGAGAGTTTTTTTTCTAGTCTTAGAAAAAAAAAATTCTTTTAAAAAGTAATCAAGAAGAAAGCTTTTTGGCTCACTCAAATCACCAAAAAAAAAAACCCCAGACTTATCTTCCCTTATCTTTCAGCCCCCGACTTTTAAAGTTTTTATCAATCCTTGACTTTTATTTGAAAAACGATCATTATACCAGTTGCAGGGAAATTACAAATTACGACACTTTGTTTTCCCTTTTTTATTTGTACGAAAAATGATTTGCAACGATATCCAAAAAATGGAATTTTTTTTTTTGGCTCTCTGAATCCGCTCTCTCTCTCTCTCTCTCTCTTGTCTCTCCTTCTCTCCTCTCTCCTTTTCCCCTCTCTCTCTTGCTCTCTCTCCTCTCTCTCTCTCTCTCTCTCTCTCTCTCTCAATCTCTCTCACTCTCTCTCCTCTCTCTCTCTCTTTCTCTCTACTGCAAATTCAACACACAACACAAAACCCCACCACCACACACCACACACACACCACACACACACACAACACACATGTTTTAGTGTGTAAGAGGAAGACTATCTATAATATCTAATGTGCAAGGTGGTGTGTGTGTGCAAAGTGTCCTGTGCGTTTAAGAGTTCTAAAGTGTGTGTGAGTGCAAATGTGTGGTGTGTGTGTGTGTTGTGTGTGTGTGTATTGTAGTGAGTGTGCGCGCGCGTGTAATAATAAAATATATATTATATAATATTATAAAATATATAATAATATATATATATATATATATTATATATTTTAAAATAATTATATATTTTATATAATAATTATATATTAAATATATTATTTTATATATATTTTATATAAAAAAAAAAAAAAAAAAAAAATATACATTTATTTATTATAAAAAACCTAAATAAAAAAAAAAAAAAAAATATATATATAAAATTATTTATATAAATATATATTTTAATAATATATATAATATATTTTTAAAAAATTAAAATTTTTTAAAATATATATTATTAAAATTTTCAAAATTATTTATATATAATAATATATATATATAATTATATAATATTTTTATATAATATATATTATATTTTTTAGAAAAAAAATAAAAAAAAAAATTATTTTTTATTTTAAATTTTATAATAAAAAAAAAAAATTTTTTATCATATATATATATATTTATATATATATATATATATATATATATATAATATTATATTTGTTTTTTTTTTATATTTTATATTTTTTATATATATTTATATATTTTTTTTTTTTAAATTATTTATATAAAACAAATGCTCCACACCCACACACACAGATATAATAATATATTTTAAAATTATATATTATATAATATATTATATATATATAAATTATATATATTTTAAAATTATAATATATATTTTAAGATAATTTTAAAAAATATATATATAAAATTGCATATATAAATTAAAATCATATAATTATATATATATTATATTATATTATAAAAATTTTTTTTATAAATATTCTGTGTGTGTGTATATATATATATATTTAATTATATTTTTTTATATTTTAAAATTATTTATATATATATATTTGTGGTGTGTGTGGTTGTGTGTGTATTGTGATGTGTGTACCCTACTAATGTATACTCTCTCTCCCCTCTTTCCCCTCTCTTCCCCTTTCTCTCTCTTTTCTCTCTCTTATATATATTTATATATTTTATATATTATTTTATATATATTATAATCTAATATATTTTATATTTTTTAATTATATATTATATATAATTATATATTATATAATATTATAATTTAATATAATACACGCGCGCGCACCCCTCACTACACATCCCAACAACACAACCACAACACCCCACTCTTGCACATACACACACACTTATAGTCTCTTACCGCCCAGAACCTCTTGCCACACACACACACTCTTGCCATTAATATTTATAGATAGTCTCTCTCTCTTACCACATAAAACATGTTGTATGTTGTGTGTGTGGGGTTTTGTGTGTTGGTGTTTTTGGGGTGTTTGTGTGGTGTGTTTTGAATTGCAGTAGAGAAAGAGAGAGAGAGAAAAGGAGAGAGGGGAAAAATAAAGGAAAAAAGGGAAGGAGGAGAAGAGGGAGAGAGAGAGAGGAGAAGGAGAGGGGGGAGAGAAAAAAAGAAAAAAAGAGGGGAGGGGGAAAGCAAAGAAAAAATAAGAGAGAAGAGGGGAAAGGGGAAAGGGGGGAGAAAGGAGGGAAGAGGGAGGGAGCAGTTTTTCAGAGCCAAAACAATTCCATTGATTGATATCGTTGCAAACCCATTTTTTTCGTACTAATAAATAAAGGGAAAGAACACATGTGCTGTAATTTGTAACTTCCTGCAAACTGGTTAATGCGTTATCAAAATAAAAGTCAGTGATTAGAAACTTTCGAAATCAGGGGTGAAATAAGGGGAAGATAAGTTCTGCTTTTTTGTTAGTGAGGGCCAAACTTTTCTTTTTTATTACTGTTAAAAGAACCTTTTTTTTTTAAGATTTTTAGAAACAAACCTCTTTTCCCCAAACACACACAGACACTGCACTCACAACATTCACATACACAACAAACACACACTACAAAACCCCACATACACATACACTAGCACACACCGGCGCATAACACCCCCAAAACCCTACACAAACACCAAAAACCCCCACACAAACACAACACGCAAACAAATAACACAAACACACCAAAAAAACACAAAAAACAACCAAAACACACAAAAAAAAAAAAAAAAAAAACGCCGCGCCCCGCATAAAACCAAGTGGAATCCCTTTCCCTCGTAAGTATTCGCGGAAAGTTTCACATGATATATTCAATAGTGTCCTATTGCACTTGCTCTTCATTTTTGCTCTAACACAAAACCCATCATTATAAATCCCTTTAAAACCTTCCTTTTCATTTATAAATCTCAAGGAGAGAGAAAACCCAGACCAGCCAGAGAAAAGCATCATGTTTACGATATAATGAATTTTTCGCCTTTAAAATTACAGTTCGAGAGATAAAAAAAATAATATTTCCAAAAACCCCTGATTGCCTCTGATTCTGCTGGAAGAATTGCACCTTGTTAAGATAATGTACATTTTCTTGCGAAAACTCCTCTAATTATTAGTAATTTAGTACAATTTACCCGGGTGTATTTGTCCCTCGTATATCACTCCTCTACTGGTATTTACCCGTTGTATTTAGCCCTTGTATATCCTTCCTCTATTGCATTTATAAAATATAACCCTTTTTTGTTTATGCCTTGCATATGGCCAGGTGGAATGCTTAGTGGTTAGGCACTGGCTCTACAATCGCAAGGATCTCCGGGTTTGTGTCCCGTCGTCCCTTTCATCGACTCAGCTGTGGAGCAATGTCAGCACGTCGGGTCAAAATCGGGAGGAAATGAACTGGTAACCCTACCACGTTCATCCTGATGCTTCATAATCATGTTCCTCTACGAAATGCCCCAAAACGTCCACTTGAATAGGGGATAAATTGTGATTTGCCCTTAAAGCAGTGCCAACCAGACCAAACCGGTGCCTTCCATCACAACTGTCATCTCAGTGCGACCTGCCCTTGTTAATCACCTTTAGTTGTGTCAACCTTTAGAAGGACACAGACAGCTGATTGCCTTTCTTAGGTGGGGACCCCAGGTATCCCAAATTATTTTTTGTATAATATTTGCATAAATCAATAGAAGTATAACAGACAAAGTCCACTTTTATTTAGATAACGTTTCCTGTCGCAAATAATCAATAGAATATTGAGGGGAAGTTCAATCCTTTGTGGGGTTTACAAACTATATGGAGGCGGTGCTACCTATCTTTGAAGTACCTGGGAAGCAACCCACAGCCTTCGCGACACCATGCTTGCTGCTGCGGTTAAGACACGGAACCATAAATCTACAGGAGCAAGCGAGAGGTCTTCCAAAGATAATTCTTGGTGCTGGGTCGTGTCGAAATCGGTGAGCTTGACCTTTTATGTTTTGATCAATTTGTTTCCGTAAAGTAAGAGCGCTATTATACACCACGTGACCCCTTTTTAAGCCCCTTTTTATTTAACAAAGAATTGCTCAACACATTTCTTTGGGTAGTGACAGCGGAGCAGTTAGTCTGGATTTTATCAGTTACAAGAATTTCCATTGTTATAACTTTATAAGCAGATTGTCGGTATGCTCTCTTGGCTTTTATGTACAAATACATGTTTTTATGTATTTGTAATATCATTTAATAAGCATTTATAAGAGGGGAGAGGGAGACAGACAGACAGAGGGATATAGATCGATAGCTAGAGAGAGAGAGAGAGAGAGAGAGAGGAAGAGGGGAGAAGAGGACAGACAGACAGGTAGAAAAAGAGAGAGAGAGAGCAAGAGACAGACATACAGACAGAGAGTTTAGAGAGGGGAGAGAGAGAGAGAGAGAGAGAGAGAGAGAGAAACCAGACAGAGACAGAACAAGAGAAAAGAGACACAGAGACAGAACAAAAAGAGGCATAAACAGAGATGGAGACAGAGACAGACAGACAGACAGACAGACAGAGACAGACAGACAGACAAAGGGCAGACAAAGACAGACAGACAGACAGACAAGCAGACAGAGATAGAGAGTGGAGAGGAGAGAAGAGAGAGAAACGACAGACAGACAGACAGACACACAGACAGACAGACAGACGACAGACAGACAGAGACAGACTGACAGACAGACCGAGACAAAAGGAGGGGAAAGAGAAAAGAGAGAAGAGGGATTAGACAAAAACAGACAGACAGACCGAAGCACAGACAAACAGACAGACTGATAATCCAAATATATCTACCAACCAAGAATCGCGTTTCTCTCTCTCTCTCTCACCTTGCCGATTACGGAGCAGCCAATCCGGAGAGGAGGAACGCGGACCGACGGAATCCAAACCTAAAATGGTGATGTTAGCCCCGGTCTGATCCTCTTCAAATCGATTGAATTTTTTTTCGAAAGATAAGATCTGAATGCATTAGAAAGCTCTCGTCTTGGCCTTTCGTTTGTCTTTTTTTCTTCCGGAATCGGATTGACTTTTTTT
>NW_023652986.1:0-5073 GCF_015228065.2 Penaeus monodon
AACATTTTTTTTAAATAATAAAAAATAATAATAATATTAACATATATAATTATATATTATATAAATATATAATATATATATAATTAATTTTTAATTTTATATAATTAAAATAAACATATATTATTACATATAATATATTTTTAAAATATTTATATAATAAATATAAAAAATATTTTAAATATAAATATATTTAAATAATATATTATAAATTAAAATCAATAACCCAAAAAAGTTAAAACTTTAAAGGGTGAAAAAAAACCAGTTAAGCCTTTTTCTCAAGGGAAGAGTTGAAAAAGTGCGATTCCCTCATTGAGGGGGGTGGGAAAATGTCCCAAAAATTTGCCGGTTGGGGGGGAAAAGTTCCAAATCCCGGAAAAAGCTGGAAAAAGCCCCCCCATTTTTTCCCCATGGATTTTTTTTTTTTTTTTTTAACCAATAGGGGGGTGCAAGCTTTTAATAACCACGTTTGTTTGATAAGATTTAAAAATGGATTACGTAAAAACTTTAAAAAAATTAATTGGTTTTCCCCACGGGTTTTAAAAAAATTCAGGAAAAAAAAATTGATGTAGCTTTAATTTTAAAAACAAACCCTCAAAAGTTTCATTTTTTAGAAACCTTTTTTTAAACTCTCAAAAAATGTTTTTTTCCCCCCCAAAACTTATTTAAAAAAATTTTTTTGTTAATTTAATACTTTCCCTAAGGGGGTTTTTGGAAAAAAAACTTTTAAATGGGGGGGACATCCATTACTGGAAATTTAGGGTTTTTTTACAAACATCACATTTTTCTACCCCCCCTTGGAAAGGTTAATTTTTTTTCATTTTTTTAGCAAAAAAAAATTTTTTTGAGGCCAAACCAATGTTACAAATTCACTGTGGCCCCTAGTGTTAAAAAAAACTGTTTTTTGATTTTTTTTATTTTAAAAAAAAAAACCCTTGCGAGGTGCAATTTAAACCCATGCCCTGGCCGCGGGAACATTTCTTTTTTCCGGGGGCAAAGTACGCACCCTGCCCCCCTTTGAGTATGCCGTTGGACATTTGCATGAATTTTTTTTTTTGTTTACAAAATCACGGCAAAAAGAATTTTAATTTTTTTTTTGCCAGTGAAAAAAAGGTGGATTAAAGTCGGTTTTCTAAACACCTTTCTACATTTTTTACCAAAACAAACAAAAAAAAAAAAAAAAATGCAAAAAAACAAAAAAAACCGCAATTTTTCAAAATCCATGATGCCAACACTGCTTATTTTTATTCGGACTATAGAACCAAATAATGATACAAACTATGGAGGTCTATATAAACAACAAAAAAATACTCATCAGTCTCCAATTTATCAGGAGTTTTTGGCAAAGTAGAGACTGTAAAAAAAATAATGAAAAATTGAAATAAACAAACATATTCTTCGTAGTTAATTTACGAAGAAACAAGCATGGGATTGCTGGTATTTGGCATGAAGTGGTCCGCATTGCCTGCGGGGGACGATATAAAGCCCCCGGCAGCGGGGGCCCGGCCTCTATGAATGCTAACCCGTCAATTATGGGTTAATAATCATATGATCTTCCTTGAAATAATAGGTGATTTTACTAGATATAGCAATACATGTAAAATTAAAAAACATTTACCATGAAGTTATAAAGGGTCACTATTGAATTTTTTTTTAGGACCACTTAATTTTTTATTTATATCACTTTTTTATGATGATTTTATAATTTTTTCATAGGGCTAAACCCAATTCCTTCATTTTTTGTCCCTAAGGGGCCATTTTAATAAACAAGCCAAAAAAGCCACCCTTGGTCCCCTGTGGCCATGAGTCTGGGACAACACCCTGGTTTATGGAGTTTATAGGGCACCTGAACTGACTGGGATGTTTAAGGGCATTCTTGCAGCTGGGGACCTGGATAGTTTAATCAGTGGACTGCTTTGTGTTTGAAAGAGGTACAGCAGCTAACCATGGATTTAGTCACTGCAAGTTATTTGGCTGGGTTTTTAAAGGTTTCACCAAGATGAATTGGCTGACATTTGAGTGTCACAGCCAATTTTAAATAGTATTTTACAGCAGGGGATTGGGGTATATGTTTTGACTAGCAGGTGTTCTGAGGGTTTCTCATAAATTGCTTGGCTGATTAATTCAATGGTATTTCAAGCAAGCTTGACTTTAGCTGGTGTTTGTGGTGTTCAGCAGCTTTAATTTGGGTGACAATAGCTGAAATGCTTGGTAATGGAAATGTCAGAGCAGCTTGGACTGGCTGCCATCAGAGAAAGCTTTTGATTTTCCCCAAATTTTTTAATGGGACTGGAAGAAAAAGTGGGGAAAAAAAAGTAAAGCAAGGAACATCTTTGAAAAGAGGATTTTTTTTTTTAGAAAAGAATCATAGATAATTCTCTGGTTTCAACCTTTTATGAATGTTTTCACCATTTTGAAATTTTATTTTCCTTTTAAAACTGCTGTTACATTTCTGACTGAGATTTTGGATATTTCCCCCTGCCCTTTTGAAAATTTTTAAAACCCCTTTTGGGGGGAGGATTATTTTCTATATGTAGATTCCTCAAAATTTAAAATTACCTATTAAAATGCTTCTAAATAATTTAAAAAATTTAAAAAAATTAATTACCCTGCCCTTTTTCCCCCCCCCCCAATGCTTGCCACTTATTCCCCATAAAAAAACTGGTCCCCCCTTGTAAACTGACAGAAAATTCCCTTATTAATTTTCTGCAAACAATTCAAGTTTTCAAACTGCCCCTGTAAAAAAAAAATCATAATATTAAAAAAAAAAAATACATTCAACAAAAAAAAAAAAATCTTTTTCGGGGGAGGTAAAAAGGTTTTTTTCATGTAACCCTTCCCCAAATTTTTTTTTTTACGTATTTTTTTTTTTTTCTCTTTTGTGAATGAAAACTTTGCACAAAACCAATAATTTAAAAAAAACTTTTCAAAAATTTCTGAATGTCAACTTTTTCCTAAATGCAAAGCTTACCAGCTTTTTTTTTTTTTTTTTTTTAAAACCTTTAATTTCTAACCCTTATCATGAAACTGAAAAATGATTATTGGACATTTGCATGTGACCCTTGAAAACAAACTTTTGTTTAATAAATTTTTGGAAAAAAAAAAAAAAAAACTATACCCTTTAAAACCAAGACGGGCTTTTTTATGATAATTAGAAGGGTTTAAAGCTACATAAATTTCCTGGGGGAAGGAGGGTCCCATGGGCTTTGCCTTCCTAGTGGGGGATTCTGGGGATTTTCCAAAAATAGGGAACACAAATACCCTCAGGGGGAAAAAAAAATAGGGGTCCAGGGGGGGTTTTCCCCCCAGTAGGGGAAAATACCCCCAAGGGGAAGGGGGGTCTAGAGGCTTTCCCCCCTGAAAAGGAAAATTTTTGGAAGGGTTGTGTGGTTTTTTTTTTTCCCCACGCAATCCCCCATTTCCCATTGGTCCCCCCCCCAAAAATTGGAAATAAGGGGGAAGAGGAAAAAAAAAAAAAAAAAAAATTTTTGGCAGCTTTTTCTTCATTTTGAATTCCCCAAGAAAAACAGGGACAAAGAAAAAATTTTCTTTTTCCAAGAAAGGAACTGGCAAAAATTTTTAAAAAAAACAGTTTTTTATAGTGGGAAAAGCAAAACAACAATAAAATTAAAAAAAATAATTTAATTTTTATTTTTTTTTTTTTCATGCTAAACAAAAAATAAAAATAAAAATTTGAGAAAAGAATGAAAAAACAAAGGGATTAAAAACCAGCCCTTTTCTCAATAAAAACAGACCAATCAAATGAAAAAAAAAGGGTTTGAAATTTAAAAATGCCGGAAAAAAAAAATAAAAAAAATATATTGACTGAAATACCCTTTAAACCAGAAAATATTGGCATTTCATTCCAAAATTTATATTAAAGACTGGATTTTTAAAAACCAAAAAATCTTTAAAAAAAAAACAATTGGTTGTTAAAAACCCGGCCCCTCTATATAATGGAATTCCCCGGAAATTAGGTGAAACCCGGGACCAAAAACAACCCAATAATAAAACAATCTTATCAAATTTGTTACTGTTATTTATTCTAAGAAATTATTATGATTTTTTTACTTGTCCCCCCCCTTTATTAAGGGATCATATGTTTTTTTCCCAAATGGGATCTGAAAAAAAAAAAAAAAATCAAAAACAAAACAGGTTATGGATGAAAAGAAAAAAGGTTGATTTTTTCAAAAGCGTGGAAAAATTTTATCTCAAAAATTTAATACTGATGTGTTTTTTTAATCCAAAATCTATTTAAAAAAAAATTTTACTGTGGTTTTTTGTGATAAAAAGTCTTTTAAACAATAAACTTCCTAAAAAACAGTTATCTAAAACAAACATAAAAAATAACACCCAAAAGGTTTTTTACACATTTACTTCTGCATCACAAACAATAAAATTTTTCTGGTATCAATAGATTGGCCATGTTAATGGTCTATTGTGAAATCTAATAGTTAGTTTTTTTTTTTTTCTGAAATTGAATGGAAATGCAAGTGGGAAAAAAGGGGTTAGGAAACTAAAAAAAGTGATACACTTTAGGGATTTTTTGTAATGAAGATTACTAATAGCAAAAAAAAAATTTAACACTACAAAAACAAAATTACTCTAGTATTTTTTATTTTTTAGGGTTTACATGAAGGGAAATTTTACCCAATTTGGGGGTTCCATGGAGAGCTTTGTATAGTGTTTAGATTGATGGGCCACCAACAAACCCCAAAAACTGTTTGCCTTAGTTAAACCTTTTTTCGGGAGTGCTGAAAAAATGGGGGGAGGGTTCATGGCAATTTTATTTTTGATACTGTTTTTTAATTCTAAGTTTCTGCAAAATATTAAATGGATGGGGAAAAAAACGGGGTTTTGGAAAGACTTAAAAAAAAACTATTGCAAAATGATATTTAAAAAATTCTTCCCAATAATCCCAGCGTACCAAGTTTGACTGTACTTGGGTAATAATGGGAACCCTCCCTTTTTTAAAAAAACATATACCAAAAAAAAGGGAAAGAAAAAAAGATAAAAAAAAAGCCTAATTAATTACACTTCTAACAATAAAAAACAACCACCCAAAAAAAAGGTTAA
>NW_023652987.1:0-5072 GCF_015228065.2 Penaeus monodon
AAGACGAGGCTTTGATGGTGAAAACCCGGGAAAGTGTACGGATGTAAGAGGGGAGGCTCACGTAGTTTTCCCGAAAAGATGCGTCAAAGAAAAAAGGATTAGCGTACACTGTGATATTTTTTTTTAAAGGGTTTCTGGCGGATTTTTTTTTTTCCCTTTCCTCTTTCTCTCTCCACTCTCTTTTTCTTCTCTTTCCTTAATATTCATAGTGTTTTTCAGTGTCCGTTTTACAAAAGCATTTCCAGGCTAAACAAAAAAAAATCTATATTAAAAATTTTTTTTCTGATTAAAATCCCAAAACGAAGACTTTTTAATCTACCCGAAATTTAAAAAAATGAGTATTCTTGAGAACCTTCGCAAGGAGAGGGGACGAAAAAAGGAAAAGAGTGGGGAAGAGATACGCTGAAGGGGAAGAAAAAGAGAAGGGGAGTAGGGTGAACGATAGCGGGGAAATAATAAGGGAAAAAGAGAGAGAGAGTGGGGGGAAAAGAGAAGAGAAAAAGAAAGTGGGGGGGGGATGAAAAGGAAAGATAGAGGAATGGGAGGGGAAGAGAGAGAGAGGGGGGGGGATGAAAAAAAACAAAGGAAACAGAGAGAGAGATGATGGAGTAAGAAATTTAGCAAAAGGAAAAGGAGAGACGAAAGGGAAAAAAAACGCGAGAGAGAAAAGTAGGGGGGGAAAATAGGAAGAAAAAGAAGAGAAGAGAGAAGAATAGCGAAAAGAGATTTACATAGACGATACTATAAAAAAAAAACAAACAAAAAGCGTAAAAAAATAAAAAAACTAAAAAAACAAAAATAAAAAATAAATAGGCAATAAAAAAGATCAAAGGAAAAAAAGGAAAGAAAAATAAAAAGGGGGGTTGGGGGGGGGGGGAGAGGATGAAGTTATCTCTCATTCCCAAAGTTCCCTTTGCCCAAAACCCGAGGTCAAAGGTATACACGTCAATATCTTCCCCTACTCGCTTTAAGCCAAAGCCCGCCCTGTCCTTTCCCCGTTCGATGTTTTTTTTAAAAGCTCGAAAAAGATTTATTTATTTCTGACAAAAAGGGGAAGCGAGGGGATTGCATTTGCACTTTCCGGAGCATACTTTTTGTTATTTGTTTTTTTTTGTGTGTGTTTGATTTTGGGTTTGGATTTGTTATTTGTTTTGTGTTTGTTTTGAAATTTGGACCCTGTGTGTTTTTTTTTTCTGTTTGTTGTGGGTTTAGGGCTTGTGTGTGTATTTGTTTTTTGTTTTTGTGTGTTTGGACTTGTCGTTTTTTTTTGTTTTTTTTGGTTTGGTTTTTTTTGTGTTGGACTTGGTTTTGTTTTTGTTTTTGTTGGACTTGTTTTTTGTTCTGTGTTTTTGTGTGACTTGTTTTTGTTTTTCGTTTTGGGTTTTTTATTTTTTTAGTTTTTTGTGTTTTTGTGTAGGATTTTTGTGTCCTTGTTTGTTTTTGTGTGTGGAATGTTGTTATTTGTGTGTGGCTTGTTGATCTGAGTGTGTTTTTATTGTTTTTGTGTTTTAGTATTTGTCGGTTATTTTTTTTTTAAAAAAATCTTTTTTTGTGTTTTTGTCGTGTGTTAAATGTACTTTTTATATATATAATAATATATATATAATAATATAAAATTTTAAAATATGAATTTTTGGTTTTTTTTTTTGTGTGTGTTGGGGTGGTTTTGTGTGTTTTGTGTGTGTTGTGTGTGTGTGTTTTTGTGTGGGTGGTTTTTTGTGTGGGTGGTGGGGGTTTGTGTGGTGTGGTGTGTTGGGGGGTGTACACAAAAATATATATTTTTTTATATTGTATAAAATATATAATATATATATATATATATTATATTTATAAAGTGTTGTTGTGTGTGTGTGGGTGTGTGTTGTGGTGTTGGGTGTGTGTGTGGTGTGTGCCCTTATTGTCTTAAAATTTTATATTATAAATTAATATTAAATTTTAAAACATAATTATATTATAATTTATATATTTATTTTTATATATTAATTTATATATATATTGCATAGTTATTGTATTATATTATATAATTATTATATTATATAATTAATTTTATATATTTTTTATATTAATATATTCATGATTATAAATATATATTTTTATTAAAAAAATATATTTTATTTTATATTATAATATTTTAAACCCCCCCACAACCCCAACACCACACCAACACACACACACACCCCCCAAACCCAAAACACACCCACACACACACCCCAACCACCACCCCAAACCCCCACCAAATTTATATGTTAATTTTTTATATTTTAATTTTATATATATATAAAATTTTATTAATAAAAAACACCACCACCACAACACACACAATATATAATATATATATATATATATAATTATTTTATATATATATTAAAATTATATATATTAATATATTAATTTATATATGTATAATAATATATACATATTAATAAAATTTAAAATTTCATATAATTTTAATATACTTTTTATATATATATATACATATATTAATAATTTAATATATTACTTTTAAAAATATATATAAATTATAACATATAATTTATACACACACACACACCACACACCAACACCCACCAACACACCACACACCCATAAATATTTATTATTTTAAAATTTTATTTATATTATAATATATATATTTTTTTATGTTTATTTTGTTGTTGTTGTTGTTTTGTTGTTATTTATTTTATTTATATTTTTTATTTTTTTTTCTTTTTTTTTTTTTTTTATTTTTTTTATTATTTTTATATTTCCCTTCCCCTTTTTTTTTTTTTTTATTTTTTTTTTTTTTTTTTTTTCTTTTTTTTTTTATTTTTTTTTTTTTTTTCACCACTTGTGTGTGTTGGTGTGTGTGGTTTTTTTTATTATGTTATGTATTTTTTATATTTTATATATTTTTTTATTTTTTATTATTTTTATTTTAAATTTTTATTTTTTTTTTTTTTTTTTTTTTTGTTGGTGGTGTGTGGTGGTGTGTGTTGTGTGTGTGTGTGTGTTTGTGTGTTGTGTTTGTGTGTTGGTGTGTTGTATGGTGTTTTTAGTGTTGTTTTCCCTTTATTATCCCCCAAAATTTTATTTATATATATATATATATATATTATATATAATTAACTGTATATTTTTTTTATGTTATGCATGATCCTGTACTCTACATATTTATATACTTAAATAAATCTTTAACACGGGCATAGATGTTATAATCATATACAAACATAAAACACTACACACAATATAACATGTGTGTATATTCATACACACCACACACCCTACTATGTTATGGTAATCTATCTATATGATATATATATATATATGTTGTATATTGTTGGGGCATATATATGTGTGGGGCGTGTGTGGTTGTGTGTGTGGTGTACAACATACATACATATATAATATATATAATTTTATATATTATATATATATATTATTATATATATATAATAATAACATAATAAAACATCATATATATATTATATATTTTTAGAATTTTAAAATTACATGTATTCATAGATACATAACATATATCAAAGAATATTTTTTGTATACAACATAATAATATACATATATATACATACACACACACACACACACCCACACACACACACACACACCACACCCCCCACACACACACAACACCACACATATAATGTATATATATATATATTATATTATATATATAATTAAAATATATATTTTTCATAATATATATATATACATTAATTTTTAAAATTTTCTTAAAATATAAATTATATATATATATATAATTTATTAATATTAATATATATTCACCCCACACACAACACAAAACACACACACACACCACACCCACACCCACACACACACACACATATATATATATATAAAATATATATATATATTAATATAGATATTATTAATTTTATAATTAAATATATATTAATATATGTGTATATATATTATTATATTTATATATATAATAATTTTATTTTATAGTATATTTAATATATATTTTTATTTATATTTTTATTTAAAATTATTAATTTTATTTTGTTTTGTAATTTTTTATTCTATGTAAAATATGTATATTTATCTTGCTGTAATATATAATTTTAAAAATTTTATATATATATATTTTTTTTAGAAAAAAAAATATATAATAAGTATATTATAAAAAGAAAAGAAAAAAAATTTATTCCTATATATATATATTATTATAATTTTATTATATATATATATATATATATATTTAATATATTTTTATGTATTAAAATTTTATATATATATTTTATTAAAATTATATATATATTATTATATGAAACATTTAATATATTTTGTGTGTGTGGTGTGGTTTTGTGTGTGTGGTTGTGTGTGTGTGTGTGTTGTGTGGTGTGTTGTGTGTGTGGTGTGGTGTTGTATAAATTGTAAATTAAATTGGAATAAAAAAAATATTTCCATAACAAAAATACACATTCAGACACCACACAAAACACATATATTTATTTTTTGATATTATATATTTTTTATATATATATTTATATATTATATATATATTATATATATTATATAAATATATAATTATTATAATATATTATTATATTATATATTAATATATATATATATATTATCCATATAAATTTCCAAAATTTTTTTTCTTCTTTTTTTTAAAAGGTAGGTTCATGTTTTTCCCCCGTGGCCAGCTGATACTTATTTAGTTTTTTTGTTGCGATGTCTTTTAGTGAGTACGTATAATATATATAATTTTTATATATATATATATTTTATTATATATATAAAATATATTATCCCTATATAATATTTAATCCAATAGATAAAAAGATATTATATATGCATTGTACCTAAATATATGTTTTGTTTGTGTGGTTTTTGTGTGTGGGTTGTGTGTGTTTTGTGTTGTGTGTGTTTTTGTTGGGGTGTGTGTGTGTTGTGTGTGTTTTTGTGTGTGGGTGGGGGGGTGGTGGTGTGTTTTTGGGGTGTGTGGTGTGTGTGGGGTGGTTTTTTTTGTTGTGTGTTGGTGTGTGGGGTGTGTGTGTGTGTGGTTGTGTGTGTGTTGTGTTTTTTTTTCCTCCCCCCCTTTTTTTTTT
>NW_023652988.1:0-17500 GCF_015228065.2 Penaeus monodon
TTTTTTTGAAATTTTAAAAAAAAAAAAAAAAAAAACCCTCGGGCCCAAAAAAAACCTTTACTGCCGGCCCTGCCCCCCTCGAGGCCTCCCTTAGTTTGGCCTCAAGAGGGGTTTTCAGTTTTTCCCGGTCCGATGGGGTCCTCGTTTTTGCGTGCGTTTACCTGGCCCATCTTCGTGGCGCTCGTCCTCGCGCCCTTTTCTTCGGCTTGGGAAATCCACCCATCTGATTTTCCACGTCTTGGTCTTTTTAGAACTCCTCTTACCACAGTAACATACGCAACACTGTCGGGGGAGCGCAATGAAACCCGCTAACCCCTTTTAATCCCCAAAAGAACGAAAAATCCGAAAAATTTGCTGGATTTGGCAAATATGACCTACACATTTTTTACACGGAAATTTTAAAAACTGACAAATATAAAGTTTTTGTGCACCAAATTGTAGACACAAACCAATCAAAGAATGTTTTTTATATAGGGGAAGGGTTTTGGAATAATTCCCCTACATCTCCACAAGGCTCCATCTTTACTTTTTATAAAAAATCTTTGGACCCATCTATTACAATGTCGAGGGAATTCTGATAGGTAGAAACAGCGTGCATTTGAAATCGTTGAATGTTGTATGTGTAAAAAATGGTTTATCTAATACATTTAAAAATATATGGTACTGTATATGAAATGTATGAAAGGTTTAAGGGAAGCATATATGTATGGGGGAAATTTTAATATGTATGTATGTATGTATGTATGTATATTGTATGTATGTATGCATGTAGCATGAGGTAACACACAACACACACACACACACCCCAACACACACACAAAACACACACAACAATATAATATATATAATATATATATATATAAATATATTTGAGGGGTAAAGTTTACTCTAATATCCACACATAGAGAAATAAAAGGTTTGGTGAAAAAACAAGCGCTGATAGACAACAATTTTAAAATTAATAACCCCAGTTATATATGTGCAAAAATTACTTGGAAATAAAGTCAAGATTAGATGGTGCACAATTCGTGGAGCAGATGAATTGGAGGTTGGTGTGAGCAGTCGGGTGGGTAGCCCAAGGTGTTTTCGTCCTCATTTAACTCGGGTCGGCTCGCTAGGGGGGGCGATGACCCTTTTTTACGGGAAAAAAAGGGTGTGGTGCCCAAGTTCAGCTTAGGTCGCTATTTCCGTTTGGCGGGCGGACGCGCAATTCATAGGTCCCCCCTTTTGATGGCCCTGAGGGTGTTTTTCCTAGAGGGGGAAAAAGCCAGATTCTCCAAAAAGTTAAAAGTCAAGGTACTCCCGGGAGGTTTTTGTCCAACCCCGGGTGATATGCAAAACTCGGTAATTAAAAAAGGTCACATCTGTGTATTGTAATTGATCATATTTCTCAGGTCGACTTTTGCGGGAAAACTCAAATAAAATACTTTCGTACGCTTTTTACCAGTCCCCCAAAAGTCCGTTTTGGTAAGAAATAAAGTGGAAGTTTATACTTAATGAGGGGGGAGGCCCCCTGTCAGGGGAACTCTAAAGTGATTCGAAGAGACAGCAAACTTAGCAGTGTCGTTGATGGACGAAATACAGGGTTGTGCAGAATGGCGGGCCTCGAGATCAGCCCCGGAAGTTACGGGTCTAAAACCCCTGGGAGGGTGTTTCTGCACCCGTCAAATGAGTTTAAAAAAAGACAAGTATGCGCCTTACGGTTTAGAGAGGTAAGTGGGGAGTAGGGGGAAGGATATTTGAGATTAAAAATAAAAATTTGTTTTATATAGGTATTATATATTTATTAATAAAATAATAATATATTTTTAATATATTATTTTTTTTTTTTTTTTTTTTATTATAATTTTTTTTTTTTTAAAATTTTATAGACATGGGGGGTATGGTTATGAAAACAGAATCAGGGGTGGTATTATTTGTTTTTTTGAAATTGCGTAGGTGATGCAATAGCACGCTCCCAGGTTTTAGCAACAAAACATTGGGCGCGGTAATATACGGGAAAAAATGTGGGTTGAGGGAACGGGTGAACGGGGGTATTGCATCAAGCTGTCGAAAAGAGGCATCTTTTGAAAGATTATATAGGAAGAGAAAATTATAGGATGCAATGATGGACATGGGTTGAAGGTAGGAGGTTTTCATTGCAATTTCCTTTGTGTAGTATGGTGGCGGGAAAAAAAAATAAGGAAAGGGAAATAGCACATGAGGCTGGAAAAACCAAAAGCCCTTGAGAAGAATCAGGGTTTTTTGTTACACATAACTGAGTTGTATAGCTTGAAGAAAATAAAAAGGAATGTCGGGAAATGAGAGAAAAAAAGGTAACCAAACCCACGAATTTTCAGAAAATGTGCATGACCAAAATTTTAGGGTTTGAATGAGCGCCTGGAGTAAGATGATTTTTGTGCAAGTGCCAGAGGCGATGAGGGCAAACAAATGGCGGGAGTGGTCTTTGCACAGTTATCTAAAAAATCTGTGGTGGGAAAGAAAACCCGGGCCGTGAAGGGTTTTTTAGGATGAGGAAATGTTGTGTATATAAAGGAAGAAGGTGTTATTGTTTTTTGGGGAATGGGTGAATGAAATAACCCTTTGAAGGTAGTTTCAGGGGAGAGGGAAAAGTCCCCGAGAGACCAAAATTTGTGGGAAAGGGATTTTGAGTGAGAGAACTAATTCGTCGCTTTAGGGGAAAAAAGAGCTTAACATTAGAGAGGGAATTTGGAGAAACCCCCGTAAGTCATGTGGAGAAAAGAGATGGGAAAGCACTTCGCCTGCTTTTGGAAAAACGATTTGGATTGAGTTAAACATTTAAATTTTAATTTGTCATTTGGTAAGACTACCCCAAGGTCCTCAACGAAGGTTCTGGTATGCCAAAAGCCTAGGGGTGGGGATGGGGGTCGGAGACGACAAAGTGAAAAATGAAAAGCCCAAGAGTAGAAGATCGGGAAAGAAAAAAAAATTTTAGTGTTCGCGGCCGGGGGGAGAAAGTACTTGGAGCAAGTTTTAGGAGCAAAGGGGAAACCAAGTTTGTTCCCGACTATATGCTTTTAATGTGGCCGTTGTTTTACATAATTATTTAAAAAGGACCTTAAAATTAGGAGCAAGTTTTGACTTAATTTTGATTTGTGGTTGATTTTTTAAAAAGGGCTCCATTTCAATGCCTTGGGTGGAAATTTTGTGTTGAAAGACAGTTTTTTATCTCGGAATTAGAAAATGTTCTTTGTGATTAAAAGATGATGTTCTTTTTAAAAGTATCAGCATAATTACTTTATATGAAGGAATTGATTTTCATCAAGGAGGTCTGGGTAGTTTTTTACCATCCTTAAAAAAAAAATGGGGGGTTACCAAGGGAAAGGGAATGTACAGTAATACAGACGGATTGTAAAAGTGTTTATTCCCAATAGGGGGTGATGTCCAAACAACGATTCAAAATGAGAGGATGGGGAGTTGGCCTTTCTTTTTAAACCATTACTTTTGGGCGGTGAGGTTAACACGAGTTACATCTGATATCACATATTATCCATGACCTTTTTATGAAATTCATTTCCGTTATCAGTGAAAAAAAGGGGGCTGAAAAATTATGACAGAATCGTGGAGAGATGTGACAACAATTTCTGATTTGTTGAGCACGGGGGCTAGTCACAAAACGATAATTATCAATGAAGACTAAAATATAACGATTTCCATTTGGGAAGGAGAAAACCCGACAATGGTCGCAAGAGACCTTCTGGAAAGGAAAGTCTGGAGTGTTTTTTCAATGCAGGGCTGGGTTTGGGATTTTTTTGAAAATGGGGATTGCTTTCAAGATGAACGCTTGCGATTTGTAAAGAGGTGGGAAAAAGAAGCGTTTCTGGGCTAAATGAATTTTTTTATATTTTTCACAAGTTTCAGCTCCCGATTTGGAAAAAGAGGAAGGGGTTAAACCTTTAAGAATTAGGAATAACTACAAATTTACGAGATGGCCCCGAGCTTTTTGTCCTATACCAGACGTAGCAAAGTAGACGTTAGCATCGAGGTACGTTTATTACTCGAAATGTCGCTAGGGGGGAGGTATTTCATTTTTTCTAAGGGTTTAATTAAGGGGCCGTACAATTTCATTACGTGCGTAGCGGGCTCGTCCCCGGGGGGGGGGCCCTGGGAGGTACGGTGGAGCAGCCCAACATATGCAGGCCCGGGTCTTTTCCCCCGAAGATCCTCAACGGTGGGGATGGCAGATTTACCAAAAATTGGTGAATTTCGAGAATTTCACCTTGCGGGAGGCAAAGGTGGGGGAGGAGCTAGATTTAAGCAGGTTGTGGCGTCGAGCGGTGATAGCGCTCGGCAACGCATTTTGCTTCCCGGGTAAATAAAAAAAATGGGACGACAAACTTGCTAGAAATCAATTGCGGGGCGCTCGTCCATGAGGGTCCCCCCCTTTTAAAAATTTGGGCGTGAGAGGGGAATGATCAGTGGCACCTATCTGAATCCAAGTTTGCCCCCGAAAATGACAGAGGGCCCATGTGATAGGCCGGGTTTTATAGCGTTTTCCCCTGAATGAGGGCGCGACTTTCAAAAGCAATGGGCTGCGTTTTTTAGAATGGCCCTGTTTCTGGTGGATACGTCGAGCCCCAGGTTCGGGCCCCAAAGGGGGAGGACAAAAGGCAAATTTGAAACGAGGAAGATAAGAGGGAGCCTTAATTGTCGCGATTTAAAAGTTGTAAAAGCGGATTTTCCCGCCGTCCACGCCCAAAAAGAATCCTTTTTTTAAAAAGATGATTAAACGGGGGTAGCGAGGACCGAACCTTGAATGAAAGGCTGTAAAAACCCCCGAAGGCCCTTTAAAAAGTTTAATTTCCCTTCGTTCTTTGGTGTTGGGAAAGTCGGGAAGGCTTTTTCTTGAAAACATTAGGTGCAATCCCTTAGTGACAAGGGATGTGCCCAAAATTCTAAATTAGATTTGAAAAACGACACTTGCTAGGTTTTAATAGGAATCTGCAGTTTTAGCCCATTTTAAAACCGACGCAATTTTTTTCTGCAGAGAGGAGGGGGAGCAAAAAAAAAAATATCCCTTTAAAAACACGAGGAATGTCATTAATTTAAACCCGAAGTACAAGGACATTAAAATTTCTAAAAAGGGGGGGAATTTGGAGGCCCCAAAAAGGGGATATAAAATTCAGTGTCCCATATGAGTCGAGAAAGCCTAATGGCACGCTTCAGGAGATAGGAATTGCAGGAAGCCTTGCAAGGTCAAAGTTAAAAAAAACTATTACTAGAGCCAATGTTTTGCAACAAAAAAATCAAGATAGGGAATTGGCACGTACTTTTTCAACTGCGATGTCGACCCTGGGGGAAAGTTTCCCGGAAAAGGAGGAGGGGGGGTGCCAGGGTGAATTTCTTGGTTTAATAAGATTTATGTCCAAAATTTTTTAAACCTCCTTTTCCCAAAGGCCCGTCGCTTTGAAGAGGGGTTATAATTGTATGTATGAAAGGGTTTTCATCAGGCTCGAGGGTAAGGATGTTTAAGAATGTTTTTTTTCCGTAGGGGGGTCCTTGGTTGGCAGTAGCTTGGGAATTCTTTAAACAAGTTTTTTAAAATATTTAATCCTCATGAAAAATTTAAATTTTTCTTAGAAAAAAAATCAGGCCCGCTCAGGGGAAAAATGATGTTGCAGGCAGAAAAAAAAAGGGGAGGGGGCGGTAAATCAAATTTGCAGATAGGCAAGTACATTTTTACAGGTACACCCGCTTTTAGTCAAAGGGGCCGGGGTCAGATTAAATACATAAACCTGACATTATTATCTGAATATTTACAAGGAAGGGAATATTGCACAAACCTTTATCGAATTATCAGGTAATACAAAGCAACCCTTTTCGAAGGACAAGAAAAGTCTATCAGAGTCATGAAAAGCCGGGGAAATAGTGGTGCACTAGCGATAAATTTGGGAAATTTCATTAAAGGCCAGATTTCGCAAAACGTCAAAAGTGTTTTGGCGCGAAGGATTGCGTGAGGGCGAGAGGAGAGATGAAACGGAGGCGGGGGGGGGGGGTTGGGGGGGGGAGGGGGGAGGGAAGGAGAGTGAGGTGCAGGAAGGGGGCTTGGTCATGTTGACTTTAATAGATTTTCATTTCGGGTTTTGGGAAGGGGTCGGTACGCGTCCAAGCAAGAGGGAGTCCAAAAAGAATTCTGACCCTTTTTAAAATAAACTTTATCGGGGTGGGGGGAAATCCGTAGGTAAAGAAATAGACCCCCAAAAGAGCTGTTCCCGGGGGAAAATTAGATTTACTCGACAAACTTGTGAGCAAAAAACATACCAAGAGAAATGTTTAAAAACCCATTGCCCCGTTTGGGGCTATTTTGCATGCTCCAATGGGGCCAACATTTGGCATGTAATCTTGCCATGGATCTATGGGCCCCCCCCTAACGTTTTGGGATATTTTGCCTTTATGACTGGGCCCTAGATGAAGTTTTATTTTTTTTTACCTAATACTTGGCTCGTTTTGTTTATTTTTACGGTTTAAAATTGGACGATGTAATTTTTGACAATGTAATTTTCGTAATTATTTTTGACTTGAATCATGTGATTTGTTTACACTAGATTGCATGATTATGATGTACCTTGACCGACTGGCGGGAAACTAGTAATTGCTTTGTTGGTGCATCAGGTCACATGGCGTGATCTGACGGTTAGTCATGTAAAAAAGGTCAGTCAAAGGTTTCATTCCAGCAGAACGATCGCAGCCATGGAAGGTATGAAGGTATATTCTCTCTTACAAGTCTTGTACTAAAGAAAAAAAAACTAAATTTAAACACAGTGTGACATCAATATCAATACAAGCTATTTTTGACATCAAAGTGAAGCTACATTCACTTCTGCTTTTCTTCCTTTTCTGTGAATAAAATTTGATAAAAAAATGGTGTGATCTCTTATATGGACAATGCACTACTTCTGAGTATCAAAATGATATTTGGCTTGCTGCTCTGCTTCATTTGAAAGTTTGAAAAAAAAAACGGCTAAGTCCATACTTTTACATCTCGTGCAAAAACAACACTAACTTTTAGCATCAAAGTGTTGAGACATCAGATAGTGTAGAAACTTGGAAGCGTTTCAGTATATCTCCTCAATACAAAGCGAATAGATGCCTAAAAAAAAAACTATGAGAAAAGTACAGTTTTTTACACATTGCCCTTATATAAAACGCAACTTTCATAATAAATCTATGGATAGATTCCTGCAAAAATTATATGAGGGTCTTTGCGCCGCCGCGCCGCCCCAGAAAAAATCCCTTTGCGGCGGGGCCCCACGCGGCTGGCAATATTACCGTGAGCAGCGCTGAGCGACGAGCGAAAAATTCCCGGGGCGAAGGGGTTTTTAAGGACTTTGTTGCCTAAAGTGATACCTTATCTCCTGTTATCCCGCATATGGGGGTTGACTCGGTTGCAAATCTTATGATAATTCGAAATTCCGCTAAGTATCCAAACGAGACCACAGAACAAGAAGATCCCGTGTCTAAGAAGAAATATGCAGGTTTGCCATTTAATATAGATGGAAGCAATGGCGGCTGAGTGATATCATTAGGGATGCAACTAGTTGAGACAATGTGATGTATTACCGGTATTGTGCTTGTAGTGTTCCCGTGTCTGGGTATTTTTGGTTTTTCCCTAAAAAGGCGGTTTGCTTGACGTTGCTTGGAGCAATTGTACTTTTGACTCACCTGGTCTGGGAACGCCGAGCAGTGAATCCATGGATGTGAGCGCGTGCCATGATAAGGCAGTACCGAGTCAAATAACATGAGTCGGCACCGTGACCTTTTGCACAACAGTTGAAACACTGATCCCTGTCCGGTGCCCAGTTCGTGACACAAGGTTGTTTACGTCTGGGAAATGAGGTGAGTTAGATAACGGGGGAAAAGAGTCTTATGTCCCGTACTATATTTGTGAGGGGAGTTGTGTTTGGACTTTTGGGTGATCTCGTGTCCTTGTTGTAGAACCGCGGGTTAGGGTTGCGTTGTGTTTGTCTTTTTGGTTGTTGTTTTTGTTTGTGGTAGGCAAGGGTGTTTTTGTCTTGTGTTTCCCTGAGTAGTGGGAATGCCTGCATTAAACCGATACAGTGGGACCCTTCTCTTTGATTGACTGGCAAATTCACCGGGTAACCTAAGTAAATCGGTATCCTCACAAGGTTCCCAAACTTGCTCTTGTAAGAAGTAGGTAACGAAGCAACCAGGATAGATTTCACCATATATGTCTGGAGGGACGGGATGTTCGTTGAACAAGGTTTTTGATGTGAGAGTCATGGTTGTGGGGGATAATCTTAACCCACTTTGAAACTTGAACCCAAAGCTGATGATAAAATATCGAATGTCTTCTTCGGACAAAGAAGCAGGCTTTAAATGAATAAGTCTCGCAAACTGAATATGATGTCTTACATCTAAGGATTTGAACGAAGATCTAAAAATATCTTTGAAATAAAATCCAACTGCGCCCAAAACGGATGGCAATGTATTGAAGGCGTTAAACGTGTTTCATACTTTCGCTGAGGTCAGCTCTAAAGTGTTTCAGCTGCGTTATGCATTTATTTGCCGAAAGAGGGTCTCTCTAGACATTCCACCTTGAATTATCATAGATTCAAACATTTTCCAAGAAATCTTCAACCGGAATGGACGAGCCATCAAATTTCTGGATGATATTGAATGTCTGATGGGGTTGAAACATCATGTTTTAGAAGGGGGTGTGGAAGGGGTCAGGTCAGAGGGGGGGTAATGGTGGAGGGGTTAATGGGGAAGTCAGAGATGACAGGAAATAGGGTTGGAGGAAATGCGAAGTTAATTATCCAAAACCCGAAGAAAATTTTGTAGTTTCTCTGAGATTTTTGATTATTTTACCATTTTCGTAATTCACTCAGGAATGGCGCGAGAAAGAGATTTGGTCACTTAATGTAGAGGAATGAGAACGGAAAAAAGTGGTAGCACAAGGACAACATGAGGGAGGGAAAAAACAATTTAAAATTAAAAAATGACACGAGGGATATCGGGCCTAGCCGCACTTTAAGCTTCATTACGATGTCTTGGACTTTTTTTATTGATGCGCTGTTGCTGTGAAAGACACTGAAAAAATATTCGCGATGGGTGGTACGTTATTGTATCAATTATTGCGAAAAAAAAAACGTGTGGTTCTATCTTGCGCTGTCACCAGATTATGTGATGGGTATAAGATTTCTCAATATCCACACATAGTGAAATAAAAGGTTGGGTCAAAACAGCAGCTGAACGTAACAATATATTATAACTTCAATAATCACAGTATATAGACACGATATAATATATATGTGACATAGAAATGACTCTGGAAATAAAGATCAAGATTAGCACTGGTGCACAATTCGTGGATGCAGATGAATTGGAGGTTGGTGTGAGCAGTCGAGGTTGGTAGACCAAGTGTGTCTTCGCTTTCCATCATATATCTCGGGTCGGCCGCTAGGTAGGGCGATGACCCGTTTTACAGGAAAATAGGTGTGGCTGATCCAAGTGTCAGCTTAGTTTGCATTTCCTGATTGGCTGGCTGCGGGTTTCGCAATTTATAGGTCCGCCCTTTGATCGGCCTCTGAGGGTGATTTCCTATGATGCAGAAATGACCAGATTCTCCCGAAAGGTCAAGTCGCAGGGACTGCCTGGGACACGTCTTTGTCCGACCCCTGGGTGATATGCGAAACTCGGTAATTAAGAAGGTCACATCTGTGTATTGTAACTTGATCATATTTTCTCAGGTCAGACGTTTGCGTTGTTAAACTCTAAATATAAATACTTTCATATATATATGTATATATATGTGTGTGTATATGTGCAATAATATATTATATATATATATATATATATATATATATATATATATATATATATATATATATATATAGTTAGTATGCTACTGTATCTGCCGAAGGTGCTCCAACCTAGACTGATGCATCACTTAATTTCCTCTTCGTTAGATGTGTTTCTGTGCGAGTTGCCCTAGGTATGTATACTTATCCACTACCTCTAGTGCTTCGCCTTGTACATGTATCTGTTCGAAATGAAGTCTACTGTTGAACATGATCTTAGTCTTTTTCTTGTTCATCCTAGGTCTGATTTTCAGACTTTTTCTAATCAGATCAGTTATTAGTTGCTGCATTTCATTTGCAGATTCACTGAAGAGAACAATATCATCTGCAACTCTTAGATTGTTTAGGTATTCGTCTCCTATTTTGATACCCTTTCTGTTCCATTCTAGCTTTTTGAATATTTCTTCAAGACAAGCTGTAAACAATTTGGTGAGATGGTATCGCCCTGTCTAACACCTTTTTTTATTGGTATTTTGTCGGTTTCCATGTGGAGCTTGATGGTTGATGTCCCATCTTCGTGTATATCTTCCAATATTTTGCAACAAATCCTCTCTACTCCCCGTCTTCGGATAGCTTCTAGTATTACTGGTATCTGTACAGAGTCAAAAGCCTTTTTGTAATTGACGAATGCCATACACGGGATTCCTATATTCGTTTATTTGGATGAGCGTGTGAATGTGGTCTGGTGTTGAGAATCCACTGCGAAAGCCTGCCTGTTCTCTAGGCTGGTTAGAATCCAGACTGTCAGAGATGCAAGTTGCGATAACTTTTATGAATAGTTTGTAAGTAAATGAAAGGAGGCTTATTGGTCGGTAGTTTTTTAGATCCTTTTGTCCCCTTTTTTATGTATCAAAATAATTGTCGCAATTTTCCCAGGCTTTTGGAGTTTTCCCGTTGATAAGGCATTTGTTAAAAGATTGGTTAGAGTAACTGTTGCAATTTCTCCTGCATCTATTACAAGGTCTATACTAATTCCGTCCTTGGTGTTTTCCCTCTGTTCATGCCTTTAAGCGCTCTTTTTACTTCTTCTGTTGTGATGCTAGGCACGTCTCTAGTTACCGCATTCGCTTCTGTCCGTGGCTGTTCATTTGAGTTGTATACCTCCCTGTAAAAGTCATCCACCACTCTTATGATTTCATTCTTATTATATGTCACTTCTCCATCTGGTTTATCACATACAATTAATTTCTCCCTATTCCGAGTCTACTGTTAACTATTTCATGCAAGTACCTGAGATCACTGTTTCATTTATTATTTGAGTATTGAATTTCCGTACATCTTTCCTCTTCTTTTATTTAGAGTCTTTGCTAGTTCGGCTAATTCTATTTTGTCCAGTTTGACGATACTTTCACGACCCAGTGTTTTTGCATAAGCTCTTAGTTTCTACCGAGAACTGGCTGGATCTTTGCTTGGAAATTCTTACCGCCTACTTAAGTGCATCTTCTTTATTATGTCAATTGAACTGTTTTTTGTTTTGGTCAATGTTGAGATCTTCGTCGCTGAGAAGTGAATATCTGTTTGGAAATGTTAAGGCTAAATTCTGTCGGAACAGACGAAACATAAACGAAACACGAGTCCAGCATGCAACTGCCCTAAAACTCGAACTGCCCTTGACTTTCCCATTGTCACCTCGGCCCGCAAAACCCGAGTTTTGGTTCTCATTAGATTTGCAACAAAAATTCTTATGGTCACTAAGATCTTGTTATTATAATCAAAATAAATAAAGTGTTCATAAAATGAATAAAAGTTCTGTGAAAAAAAATTTTAAAATGTGCCCATGGTAAAATTGGTTTAAAAATGTTCATTGTAAAATTGTAAGAAAAATGGGAGATGAAAAAAGGCTCATAATAAAAATTATGATAAAATGATAATAAATAAGATTAATAAGCTTAAAATTTTCTTTTCATTTTCATTTTCTATTTGAGGGGTCTCTTTCAAATACGCCAATGGTTCGTCTAAAACACGATGTAAAAATGTTTATTAAATGTACAAAATAAACAAAACACAAGCAAGGAAACGAAGCCGCGCAGGTGAGACTCCCCAGGTGTGCTTCTGTTTTCTGTTGTCGCAGTTTTCCTCACCACGACAGGCATCCTCAGCCCCGGGGGAAAAAAATCAGGGGTTTTGGGCAACATCGGAGGCCTACGAGGCTGCAACCCCCTCCGTGGAACGAGGGTGATACGTCCTTCATCTCGTAAGAACAGGGGGGGGAGACGGAAAGCATATATAGGGGACCATGGGGGAGTTATACAGACGGTCCACTACAAGAGCATAGACTTGAACAATCTTAAATTGTACCTATTGTTTGGTTTTATTGTTACTGAAGCCACTTTTCCCCTTATACTACAGAATTCCACGTTATTCTTTTCTAAACGTTTGTGAACTAAGAAACCTACCACTAATTCCTGCTTGCTAACCCTGGGGTTTAACTCTCCAAATAGAGCAATTGTCCATCATCTAGTATCTTCTGTTCTCGCCTAGTCTTCTAACCTCACAGAGTCCTACAATATTCATTAATGAAAGAGAGTTACTCAAGTAATGCTAGTAAGTCGGATTCAGTTCCCATTGTCCTTATATTATATGTGCAAAGGTTTATCAGTGTAATAACCTGTACTTAACGGAGATTCTTAGCACCTTGCTCCGGAGCGATCCTGATCGCCGCCGTAACCAGGGTCTCCTTCGCCTACCGGTGATTGAGGGCCATTACTTTGTTTGTGTAGTCATGGTTTTATGATTGAGAGGTAGGCAGCCGAGTTATCTCCCACCTACTGGCTGAGGTGTATCTGGGTGGAAGGGGTAGTAGTTTAGCCGGGATGCCACTGATAAGCCCCTCCAGCACGGTTGGCTCAGTCTAGTGTGGACTTATGTGCAGCCACGTCACTGCTTACTACGCCATGGTATACTCCCGTGAGCATGGACTTGAGTGTCAGAAGTGTATATGTGTGATTATATTTTATACACTGATTTTATTTATGTGTATGTATGCCCAGTGCAGACACAGTTGTTCACCTGCAAATGCCCCAAGTACCACGCATATGTTCATTTTCTTGCACATGCACACGAAAGCATACACTTTTACATATGCTCCCATGATATGATATTCATACACACTCCTACATTATACACAAAATACACACATGCACATGCTTTTACCCATGTATATATGTATACGCACATCACATGCACAATATATGTGTATACACACCCCTATGTATGCAAACACATGCATGCGCACACATCCTTTACACTTACTTGTGACTATACATACACATACAAATATAGCTATACGTATGCTGATCACAAGTGCATGCGCCTCACCCACATATATATGTATATGCCTGTACATGCACACACACACACTATAATTATATATATATTATATTATATAATTTTTTCCATACTAAACTAACCTACACGCATACACATACAGATACACACAAAATACATATATACATACACATATACATACATTCTATACACACATTTACATATACATACACACATACACATACAGTATACACTATACATAAAACGCATCCATATAATATATACGTATACATATACATACATACTTTACACATATATACGCATATAAACACTCACACCTACTTATATACATAAATATACATACACATACACACTCTCGCACACACACACATACATACATATACATACACACGTATGAAATATATACACATATAGGCACAGATATACATATCTACGTTTTATATTGCTTCTCTTGCATACACACCACAAAGACACGTACCCCATACACACGCATACACATGCGATTTCCGTGGATATGCACTCACACTCGAGCACAAACGTTTGAATAGCGTCGTATGAGCGCTCATACACATTCCATTATAATGAGCCCATGCATTATGATATGCATAAATTGTAAGCTTTAACGCAGGATTTAGGGACGGTGAGTGATTGGAAGAGGAGGATTTAGGATGTTAGGAGGGTTTAAAGGGTGGGGTTTGGGGTTAAAGGAAGTTAGAAAAGGGGATTTTGTATATGGCAGTTTTCGGAGAGGTGTCGCATATCTTAGCGGTTTCTAAGCCAAAACCCGGGCCCGCGCTCTCGGCCGACCGCGGCCCGGGCGCGGGGTCAACGTCTGGCATTTGACTGAGGTGCATCGCTTGAATACGCTTTTTCTGTCGAGTGGCTGATTATATTTCTCGCTTTATGGTATCCATATTTAAACCTACCTGGTTTTTTGATGTACTGTACTTACATACTGGTGGTTTGGCTGTTCCTTAAGGAATTTACTTGAGCGAAAACTGCGATTTGGCTGTTACTCGGCGACTGGTGATTGAATATTGAATTTTATAGACTTGTGAGACATATGTATAAATTATTATTTCTATTTTGGTTGGAATATAAGCTCTAGATATTCACAAATCTGCTGTAGCACTATCACAGATCACTTGTAATTTTTAACACATTATCACTGACCTACCCACGACACCTCTCTTACTCATTGCCAGATACACACAACATATATATATATGCTTATGTGTATATATATGTATGTATGTGCATATGTATGTATATGTATATGTGTATATATGTGTACCTATGTATCTTTTAAATATATATATGTTTGTGTGTTTTTTCTTTTCTTTTATGAATAACATTATCGTTTATTACGACACAGTCAGATCTTTGTGATATATACTATATACATATTTTTATCTTTATTACTGTCATCGTCTCCAATCTGTTCTTTGTGATATATACTTTATTACATAATTTTATCTTTATTACTGTCATCCTCTCCAATCTGCCTGTGAGTAGAATTACCGAGTCAAAAAAATTAGATGTACATTAATTCCCTTATAACAAGGTGCCTCCTTAAGAGAGCTTGTGTCCTCAGGAGGTTCAGCCATTCAATTTCTATTTTATGTATGTCTAACTATCTTATGTACATTGTCTAAATAAACGTTATTAATATCAATATCCTTGACTTCAGACTTGTCTAGACTTCCTCGTAGTCCTCATCCAGGCCTAACTCGTCCTCACCCACACATCTTCGCAGATCTTGCCCAGATCCTTCTCGACTCGTCCAGACGTTCTCGTAATCTTCATCTTGGTCTATGGGCGTCCGGATAGGAGGCATCCTCTTAGGCATCTCAGGGCGACTGATACCTAGACTGACTAGCTCCTGGAGTTTGACTGGATCTGCAGGCGTCCAGGCAGGCGACGCCCTTCCACAGCATCCTGGGGCAACTGGTACCTGCACTGGCGAGTTCTTGAGCCTTCGAGGGTCTACGGGCATCCCGGCAGGCGGCGACCTTCCGTTACATCCTGGGGCGGCTTAATACCTGCTCTGATGAACATCCAGGTCCGCAAGCCTATGGCGATTTTCCGGTGACATCCCTGCAACAGCATCCTAAGGTGACAGTTTCTGCAGCAGGGTCATCCTTTGGTTTCATGTCGGATATCGTCGGTCCAACTGCTATATATAGTAGGGGAACCAGTTCATACATAGATCTACAACAGCGACAATCTTTTAATGAGTGAGTGTTTGTGTGTGTGTGTGTGTGTGTGTGGTGTGTGGTGTTGTGTGTGTGGTGGTGGTGTGTGTGTATGTGGCGGTGTTGGTGCGAGGGGTGGTATACGTGCAAGTGTATGTGTGTGTGTGTGTGTGTGTGTGTGTGTTGTGTGTGTTGTGTGTGTGTGTTTTGTGTTGCGTGTGTGTGTGTGTGGTGTGAGTGTGTGAATGTGTGTGTGGGTATGTATGTGAGCGACAGTGAGCGTGAATGATATTGAAAGTGAGAGTGAGCTCACACAGAAAATGAAACACAAACACGAAGATTAACGATCAATCTAACGATACTACGATAAATTAGCAATGCTAACTATGCATGTCAGACTTCATCAACGGGGGTCCCTATACCCAAAATGAAGTGAACTGAACGACATTCGTTTGTTTGAGATTTGCGAAGATCTGGCTTCGCCCGTACCTTCATACATATGGCCTGGCCTGTGTCATCTATTTATGGCTGTTTCATTCTCTGACACTCCATGCTTACTGTGGTGGTAGGATTGCCAGCAGGCCCTCCTGCCGCCATGATGTAAGCATGTGGCATCTTTACCAGCTTGGTGGCTGTAGTAATGTAGGCACATAAATTAGTTAAAAAATCCGAGAACACTGATGTTCAATTTTCATCATTTTAAAATATCCAAGACTGCTCTGGCGTATTTTTCACTTTTAATAATGTATATGCCAAATACTCCAAATTTACGGCTAGTTTCTACTCCCAATTTTCACACAGGTACGTATGCCATGGGCGACTTCAATGGAGGTGGCATGTTAGATTACGTATTTGGCAAATATTTAGTTCATGGTAATGTCTGTACTTCACTGGTATGAGAGTTAGTTAGTGACCACTTTGCAATCCGAACAGACTATACTGTAGACAGCGACTCAGCCCCTAAATACACCTAAGCTCAGATAATTATCCCACCGGGCCTGGAGCATCACTTCTAGGCACGGTCTATGACTGATATAACACCTATGAAATAACAACTGTTAAAAAATTGATAAAGTTGTCACTGACTACTAAAACACATGGGTCTGTTCACGAAAACTCTCGAAGAAAAAGAGGCCCCGGGCCTCCCATGTACCGAGGTGGATCAATGACCCTATTCTGGCCAAGGAACATAAATGGGTCCAGGAGCTTGTTAATTGTTATAAGGATAGTAAGACGACAGATAATCTTCTGCAGTTTCTTAAAGCCAACAAGGAATTCAGAGAATTAAAAACTCAGATTCGTAGTAAAGGTATCAATAGTCAAACTTCTGTGGCTGACATGTGGAGAAAAATTAATAGGCTGACAGGTAAAGCTCCCACAACACCGCAGTTCCACAGTCCACAAGAGCAGGCTAATATGCTGCTAGAGCAGTGGGCCGGGAATTCTCAGCTAAACTCACTCCCACAAGGGATAAAAGATCAACTCGACAAGTCGAAAATAGATAGGAACTTTAATATAGCAGTAGCCTGTGCTGCTATTGACCCCTCCGACTTTGCCGAAATAACCGAGTGGGAACTAAATAATGCCCTTCTGAAGGTAAGGCATACGCCCCTGGCGAAGATGGCATTATTTACAGTGCCCTTCGCCACATTGCTCAGGTATAGGCAACCCACTTTTGCACCTGTATAGACTCAGCCTATCACAAGGAATCATCCCAAGCTCCTGGACTAAAAGCTTAATCATTCCCATACCTAAACCTAATACTAACAAATACAGGCCCATTTCCTTGACCTCCTGTCTGTGCAAAGTACTTGAGAGGATAATACTGAACAGGCTTATGTATCGCATAAATGCTAAGTTATCCCCCAGACTGTATGGATTTCTCCCAGGGCGTAGCAGTCAGCACTGTTTTGCAGAATATTTAACAAACACAAACCCAGGCATGCAAACCGTATTTCTTGATCTTAAAACTGCCTTTGATATTGCAAACAAAGAAATAATTCTTGAGCAACTAGCTAGTTTTGGTATTCAGGAAAAACTGAATCGAATCGGTCGGCTCAGGTTCTCTTCAGGGGCATTAAGAGTACTCATACAAAAGTATTTGAACTCGGCACACCTCAGGGAGGTGTCCTTAGTCCCATGCTATTTAATATATTAATGCATAGATTACTAGGC